>NC_079211.1:30488175-30788175 GCF_029633865.1 Lampris incognitus | reverse complement strand
CTGCTCGTTAACGCAAATTTCTAATCAGCCAATCACATGGCAGCAACTCAATGCATTTAGGCATGTAGCCATGGTCAAGACGATCTGCTGCAGTTCAAACCGAGCATCAGAATGGGGGAGAAAGGTGATTTAAGTGACTTTGAACGTGGCATGGTTGTTGGTGCCAGACGGGCTGGTCTGAGTATTTCAGAAACTGCTGATCTACTGGGATTTTCACGCACAACCATCTCTAGGGTTTACAGAGAATGGTCCGAAAAAGAGAAAATATCCAGTGAGCGGCAGTTCTGTGGGGGGAAAATGCCTTGTTGATGCCAGAGGTCAGAGGAGAATGGCCAGACTGGTTCGAGCTGATAGAAAGGCAACAGTAACTCAAATAACCACTCATTACAACCGAGGTATGCAGAAGAGCATCTCTGAACGCACAACACATCGAACCTTGAGGCAGATGGGCTACAGCAGCAGAAGACCACACCGGGTGCCACTCCTGTCTGCTAAGAACAGGAAACTGAGGCTACAATTTGCACAGGCTCACCAAAATTGGACAATAGAAGATTGGAAAAACGTTGCCTGGTCTGATGAGTCTCGATTTCTGCTGCGACATTCGGATGGTAGGGTCAGAATTTGGCGTCAACAACATGAAAGCATGGATCCATCCTGCCTTGTATCAACGGTTCAGGCTGGTGGTGGTGGTGTAATGGTGTGGGGGATATTTTCTTGGAACACTTTGGGCCTCTTAGTACCAATTGAGCATCGTGTCAACGCCACAGCCTACCTGAGTATTGTTGCTGACCATGTCCATCCCTTTATGACCACAGTGTTCCCATCTTTTGATGGCTACTTCCAGCAGGATAACGTGCCATGTCATAAAGCTCGAATCATCTCAGACTGGTTTCTTGAACATGACAATGAGTTCACTGTACTCAAATGGCCTCCACAGTCACCAGATCTCAATCCAATAGAGCACCTTTGGGATGTGGTGGACCGGGAGATTCGCATCATGGATGTGCAGCCGACAAATCTGCAGCAACTGCGTGATGCGGTCATGTCAATATGGACCAAACTCTCTGAGGAATGTTTCCAGTACCTTGTTGAATCTATGCCACGAAGGATTAAGGCAGTTCTGAAGGCAAAAGGGGGTCCAACCCGGTACTAGCAAGGTGTACCTAATAAAGTGGCCAGTGAGTGTATGTCACTCTTACACACACATCTGCCTATCCAATACATGCAGGACAAAAGATGCGTAGATGTTTGGAAAAACTTGTTTGCATTGCTTATGTTACAGAAGCATGTACTGTACTTATTTGTTTGTATTGTGCAGATGTACTTCAGATACTTGTAAATGCATAATTAAATTAACTTCAATACATGCACTTTGGCTAACATTTGGTTTCCTTGCGTCATTTGGCTGTGAAAATGTTGATAACAAAGAAAGAGTCAAGAACACAGTTATGAAAAGTCAACTTATTCAACTTTATTGTTGGTGACAATGGTGCAAGTATTCAGATCCTTTACTTGAATGTGTACATGTTTGATTGATATTACAGCTGCATTCATTTGAATGGTGGAGTTAAAGGCTGAGCTTAACATCAGCACACATCACATTTTTAAACTATAGCTAGACATTGGTTTGTGAGCGCACCACAGACTGTGACAATCTGATCTAAAAATGTGACTGCCTCAACTTCACATGGAATTATCAAGGTGATGGGTATGGTTCCTGTTAAGATTTTATACTTCTGACACATTTCTGATGACCCTTTCAGCGTGGATTCTCAGATGTGTGTGTCTGTTGTATGTCTTCTTTTATTATCATTTTAGCAATAAAAAGAAAGCGAATGAAAGGAAAATGCCCCGAGTAGAGTATAGCGTTTACCATAGAAATACCAGAACAGCGTTTACCACAGAAATACCAGAAACATGGCGTCTGACTCAGAGCGTGTTTGTGCGACATCTCCTGTCAAAGACCTATTGTATTAAAACCGCAAATACAGGCATACGGAGCTGCGCTCCGGTGTGCTCTTATAGCACTTCACAGTATACTCCTGCACACACATATATATCATTGTTGCCCCTCCCCCACTTCTGAAATGATTCCGGCGCGCCTGGCTGCCATGCTGAACTGCTAACATGCCTTAGAGCAAAAAACTGCGTCCTGAGCAGGTCTGTATCTTAAAATAGAATAGAAGGGTAGTATAGCGGTCTATTCCGTTGCCTATCAACATGGAGATCGCCGGTTCGAATCCCGTGTTACCTCCGGCTTGGTCGGACGTCCCTACAGACACAATTGGCCATGTCCGTGGGTGGGAGGCCGGATGTGGGTATGTGTCCAGGTCGCTGCACTAGTGCCTCCTCTGGTCGGTCGGGGCACCTGTTCCAGGGGGAGGGGGAACTGGGGGGAATAGCGTTATCCTCCCACGGAAAATTATTGGTTATCATATATCGGCAAAAACTGCAATATTGTGCATCCTTACATTGCCCTGCACTTTGACGTCCCCGTGGAAGGGGGGTGAACAAAAAATATTTTAAGATGATCAATTATTATTAGTATTATTAACCATTAAGCTGGCTGTGATCCAAGTAAACATCATGAAAAGGAAAGTTTCTCTCTCCTTACAGGTATTCCTCTAGTTATTGTAAGCCTGGTGCTGGCCATAGATAAAGATGCATATGGCAGCACTCTGCCTGAGGATGCTGCAGTGGTGCTCCAAAGCTCTGAACCATTGTAAGTATACTGGAGCAGGGCTGTGGTCAAGATCGCTTCTGTTTGATAACTCTTTCTTTCTTTTTCTTTCTTTCTTTCTTTCTTTCTTTCTTTCTTTCTTTCTTTCTTTCTTTCTTTCTTTCTTTCTTTCTTTCTTTCTTCCTTCTTCTTCTTCGTCTTCTTCTTCTTTTTACATTTAATTAGATTATAACAGAAACAAATTATTATATTATGAGAGAGAGATAGGATGATGAAAGAGCTGGATATAAAACACAGACTGACAAGACAAAATACTTTTCAGGAAAAGGAAGTTGCCCAAGAGAAAATACAACTTGAAATGCTATTGTTAGAAGGGGCAAAATGGTGTGACAACAGATCGAATAACAATTTCTGCCTAACGTTGACAAAAGTATAACACTAATATTGAATAAATTCGAAATTTATATTGACAATTATGATAATTAGATAATAATAAGATTTGTCATAATACTAATACTAATACAACTGCTACTTCTACTACTACTACTACTACTGCTGTAACTGCTACTACTACTACTACTACTACTAAAAGCATATGCAAAAGCATAAATGTAATATTAAGGCTACCTGGCGTGTGCTTAGTGACATGATTAAAATCATAGTAAAAGGAATTTCCCATCATATTTTGTAAAAAATTATAATCCAATTATTGAAAATATAAAGGAAATTGTAAATGAGTTTAATGATTTTTTTGTTAACGTAGGCCCAAATTTGGCAAAGGAAATTAACCTTCCTACAGATGAAGGTCGTTATTTTGATTTTGATTTTGTATTTGACAACAGAAATTCAATGTTCCTGGGTGGAGTCTGGAAAAGTGATGTAGTGGAAGTGGTTAGAAAGTTTAAGAATAAAAAAATCCACTGGTGGTTATACTATTAATATGTCACTAATAAAAGAGGTAATTGACTGTGTCCTTAAACCAGTTACTTATATATGTAATCTTTTCAAACAGGTATTTTCCTGATAAAATTAAAATGACTAAGGTGGTTCCAGTCTATAAAAATGGTGACAAACACATTGTATCAAATTATAGACCTTTGTCTTTGCTACCTCAATTTTCTAAAATATTTGAAAAATTATTTGTAAATAGATTACTGACAAATATGAGTTATTGAGGGACCATCAATATGAGTTTAGGAGCAATCGATCGACATCTTTAGCAGTGATGGATTTTGTAGAAAATATAGCAACAGCAGTAGATAAGAAACAAAACACTGTAGGTGATTTTATTGATTTACGTAAAGCATTTGACGCAATTGATCATTCCTTGCTCTTGCAGAAATTGGAACGCTGTGGCATAAGAGGTGTCACACAATGCTGGTTAAGAAGTTATTTAAATAATAGGTTTCAATATGTGAATATTGAAAACACTGACTCACGTCTAAGAAGAGTAACTTGTGGTGTTCCACAAGGTTCAGTATTGGGACCTAAGTTGTTTATACTTTATTTAAATTATATTTCTATGGTATCTAATATGTTGAAATTTGTTACGTTTGCTGATGATTCAAATGTATTTTGTTCTGGGGAGAACATGAAATAATTGTTGAAAACAGTAGAAAGGGAATTGAGAATGTTAAAAGTGGTTTGATATCAATAAGTTATCACTAAATGAAAATAAAACAAAATGTATGGTGTTCAGTGGTTTTAGGGTTAATTGTGAAATAAAACTGAAGTTAAATGGAGTGGAAATTGAAAGAGTATTTGAAACAAAATTCTTGGGATTGATTATAGATCATAAACTCTGTTGGAAACCACATATAGGATATATTAACCAGAAATTATCTAAATCTATTGCTATTCTTTACAAAACAAGGGATCTGCTGAATAGGAAATGTTTGTGTATAATGTATTGTTCATTGATAATGCCACATCTGTCATACTGTGTTGAGGTTTGGGGAAATGTTTATAAAACAAATATAGACCTTATAATTAAACATTAGAAAAGAGCTATTAGAATAATGAATAAAGCTTGTGACAGTGAATCTACTAATCTATTATTTATATGGTCCTGCACCTTAAAATTCTTAGATATTGTGTATTTAAAAACATTGGAAATACTTTATCGAGCTAGAAGTAAAATCCTTCCTGTTTGTACCCAACAACTTTTTAAATTAAGAGAAGGAAACTATAATTTAAGAGGGTTGTGTATTTTTAAACATGTAAAGTGAGAACCAATGTAAAATACAGATGTATTTCAGTTTTGGGAATCAATCTAGGGAATGGTCTTAATGATGAGTTGAAATTGTGTAGCTCGCTGTTGAGTTTCAGAAAATCTTTAAAATGTAAAATGATTAAGGATTACGACTTAGTATAAAATTTTATTTTTTTTCTTCCTTTTGTAACTCTGATATTCTAAGTTAACTTAAGGACTGGATAGGCAACAATAAGCCTTAGGCTTCAGCCTATTTCTTTTTCGGTCATGGATTGATTGAGTTTTGTTGTGTGAAATGGACTGATGTAAATATGTACGATGATGTTTCTTTTTCTTTTTTTTCTGTCTGTCAGATATGAACACAAATGTATGACCGAAACAAATCATTCATTCATTCACACTACTACTGCTACCACTGTAAATGCTACTACTACTACTACTACTACTAATAATAATAATAATAATAATAATAATAATAATAAAGTACCCAAAAAGAATGAAAGACGCAGACATAGAACAACAAAAGACACACCAGTGGCTGAGGAGCACCGGACTGAAAGAAGAGACAGAGGGCCTGATAATTGCTGCACAAGACCAGAGCCTCACCATCGTATCATCAAAGATGGAACAGACCCAGAATGCAGAATCTCTGGAATGTACGAAGAAACCATTGACCGTGTTGTCTCAGGCTGCCCGGAACTGGCAAAAACCGAGTACATATACAAGCACAACAAGGCCGCAGGATACCTGCACTTGAAGTTCTGCAGGAGTTACAAGATCAAGACGACTGAGAAGTGGTACGAACTTCAGCCAAAAACGGTCACTGAGAACAATGATGTCACCATCCTCTGGGACATGCCCATCCACACTGACAGAGAGATAAAAGCCAACAAGCCTAACATCGTTGTCAAGGACAGGAAGGAAAAGATGTGCATGCTCATGGACATGGCAATACCATCTGGAAAAAAGAAAAAACACCTCAGTGAAAGTCATAGAGAAGCTGACCAAGTACAAAGACCTGGAGATTGAAATCAACAGGATGTGGGGAATGAAGACCAAAACCGGAGCTCTAGGACTCTTGAAGAAGGGAATGGAAGATTTCACCAACCGTATCCCAGGCAACATCAACATCTGTGCAGTCCAGAAGACCACTCTACTTGGAACAGCCCACATATTACGACGAGTTCTGTCAATCAAGTCACATCTGCCCTATAGTGCCTCAGGTTTGGACCCGGCCCTGAGTTTGGACCCGGCTCCACAGGATGTAAAACAGGAAACATGAAAGAAATAATAATAATAATAACAACAATGTTGATGATGATAATATTAGTAATAATAATAACAATGACAATAATGATAAAGAAAAAAACATAAAACTGTTTGTCATGCAGTATAGCTCGACCAATACAAGTGTAAATGGAGTCTTTTTCAAGACCCCCGCATTTCAGTGATAGGGTGTCTGTAATATGGTTGGATTACCACCATATATACTTCTCAGGTATATATGAGGAATGAAAGTCAGTAGGAGCAAGACGGAATACATATGCGTGAATGAGGGGGAGGAAGACAGTGGAATGGTGAGGATGCACAGAGTAGAGGTGACGAAGGCGTATGGGGTCAACTGTCCAAAGTAACGGGGAGTGCAGAAGAGAGGTGAAGAAGAGTGCAGGCAGGGTGGAGTGGGTGGAGAAGAGTGTTAGGAGGGATTTGTGACAGAGGGGTACCAGCAAGAGTTAAAGGGAAGGTTTACAAGATGGTTGTGAGACCAGCTATGTTATATGGTTTGGAGACAGTGGCGCTGACGAAAAGACAGTGTCACTGTCTTTGCTGGAGCTGGCAAAGTTGAAGATGCTAAAATTTTCATTGGGAGTGACAAAGAAGGACAGGATTAGGAAAGATTATATAAGAGGGACAGCTCAGGTTGGACGGTTTGGAGACAAAGCAAGAGAGGCGAGACTGAGATGGCTTGGACATGTGTGGAGAAGAGATGCTGGGTATATTAGGAGAAGGATGCTGAATGTTCCCCTAACGGGAACAGCCGAAAGTAGTAGTAGTAGTAGTAGTAGTAGTAGTAGTAGTAGTAGTAGTAGTAGTAGTAGATACTTCTGATGAATAGAGAAGATATGGCCAAAATGATATGGGGAAAAATGGTAAACAAATTTGTTTTTAAATCTGTGTAAGAATAAATAAACAAAAACAATCAAGCAAATGAACTTACAAAGACCTAGACAAAGCTCGATGAAAATGAGCTTTGAATGTAAGTAATCAAACCCTAAATCGTATATATATATTTTTTTCAAGATGTATATGTAACCCGCACTTTGCGTTCGGCCGTCGTCTCCCTACACGCCCTGGGACTGTGCGTTGTGTTTGTTGTAGTATGATGTTTGCGTGGAAAAGGAAGGAGGCGGAGGCTTGGGATCGTGGCTGAGACCTGGACACGTTATTGGCACTCGCTTGCACTTCACCTCTCATCAATCAGCTGGCCGCTGGCCTCATCATACTCACAGCTTCCGGCAGAAGAAACAAAAAAACATTTTATCAACGTAGCCTTTTGCCCGGGACAAGATTTAGGGGTACGGTGTTGCAAAAGGGACAAACATCGCCATTTGCGGCATTCCCAGGGGAACATACAGCGTAACAGTGCCACCCTGTGGCGGATTTACATTACTACCTTACATATACATGCCTGTGTAGAGCCGAAGTAACGGAGAAGACCGTAGGTTCACACTTTAGCCGTGTAGGCAACTTTCTTTAATCACGGTAAATCAGCGAGACAAACAAAACCCACAGCTCGACTCAGCGGAGGTGGCAAGAATAACCAGAAAACTGGCTGGACAACCATAACTTAACCCTGCGTTAACCTGCCAGGGCAACCATGACTTAACCCTTAGTTCCTGGGTTGAATTCTGTCCCCAATACGTGTCCACCACACCTGCATGTTTTCTACCCAAATGCCAGCTGTCAATACTGGACATAATTTCAATACTGGCCAGTATAATTTCACCAAACCTCTTTCAATGGAAAAAAACAAAAACAAAAACAAAACAAAACTAGAAGAGTTTATTCAGTAGAGTGCAGCTCTCCACTAGACGTATCTCCCCTTCTCTGTTGCTCGGACTTGGGCGAAAAACCAGCTGAAGAGTTCGCACTCAATTGCGGCATAAAACAGGTTTGTTTTTTCCCCCCAAGCTTTTGAATCACCGCAACCATGAGAGGTCCTTGATCACACAATCATAACTGTGCACAACAGTTATCAGGCTGACAGGCCCAGTTGTATGCGAGATTAGCCGCGGACAGATACACGCACACACTGACAGAAAAACCAACGTTTTTTCCTGCCATTATAGGACTTTTACGCAGCGTCCCAAGTCCATTGAACGGGAAATATAGGGGAAAAAAGTTGTTAATTTATAACGCTCAAGCTAAAAAAAAAACGTTTTGCCTGTCCGTCTGTGGATGCGCAGCTTCATTTAAAAAAAAAAACGTTTGCTATACGGCCATTTTAGTCTGACTCTAATTAAACCTGTCTTTATTTTCATGATATAATAATCAAGTTGGGTCACGCTCACGCATGCGCGACTCACATCTACAGTTGACTCAGATCAGGCAGTGACAAGAATATGCAATACTTGCTGTTTTGACTGCAACGTAAAGAAAGTTGTTCCTTTACAACTTTCACATTTTTTGGATTATCATAATTCTCTTAATAACTTTGGATCATGTTGCTGCCCGATCTGAGTCAAACGTAGATGTGAGTCGCACATGCGCACGCATGCGCACCGTTGACAGATTGGACAGCGGCAGAGAGTAGCGTTTGTCGAGCGAGCTAGAGAGTGAGGTGGAGAGAAGGAGCAGCGATAGCAAGAACAAACGTTTTTCAAAGGTTTTGAATCACCACAACCACGAGAGGTTCCTCATCAAACAGTCGTAACTGTGCACAAGCTATTTTAGGCTGATAGGTCCAGTAGTTTGCAAGATGATTAGTCCCATGCAAGTCAGCATTTGGGGTCGTTTTTTTTTTTGTTTGTTTTTTTTTGTTGGGTTTTTTTTTCCTAGCAAGGTTTTTGTTTCCTCCGCGCCTTTTTTCTGCCTCAGTCTCGGTCGAGAATTATGGAGGCTGTGGTGTAAATTATAAATGGAAGTTTTGACAGCATTTTGTGTGCAAATTGAGGAGACTCATCTCGCTACACCGCATGGAGACACATTCGCAGAAAGAATAAGCTCAAATCCATCAGAAAATGGATATATCTTGAATGATGAAATTGATGACATGCATGGCAGCAAGCGGATGTTATGCGGAGCCTTGGCATTTTCAATCATATCCAGGGGATGAGTAAAATACAGACTTCGCTTATCCCTTGCGAATGTGCCACACGAAACACAGACGTGTGTGTGTATATGGGGGGGATTTCTAAATCACATGAGATCCCCAGGTAATACGAGTCCCATGCGAATAGGGTTTAAGAGATTACAAATTGTCAGAGGTGCCTCTCCACTCCACCATTTTTAGAGGCACACCCCTCTCCACCCCACAAATTGACATTATTTGTGCAATTTGAAACCAGCAGAAACGGTGTATTAAATTTCTTGTTGATTCTAAAACACTCATAAACATAACGTTTAGTGCATTTTTTTCTGCTTTTGATTGTTTTAATTTCACTGCATCATTCTAATGTAAAGCACTTTGAGCTGTGTTTCATGTATGAAAGGAAAGATGCTAAAAAATCAAGTGTGTTATTTCATTATTCATTATTATTATATTAACCTTTAAGCCTGAACAGGACTTGATCACTATAGACATGATGTATAGATGTTAGTCTTTATCATAGATGTCAGTATGAGTGGCAAGTCAATATAGTAAGATTATTGTCCATCTCCTTTTCCCCTCCCATTCTCCTAGCTGTTGGTTACAGAGTAGCCAGTTCTTCTACGTGACGGTGGTGGCGATCGTTCTGCTTATCCTGCTGTGTAACATCGCTGTGTTCATCGTGGTCCTGCTCCAGATCCGAAACATGAGGACCACTAAACCAGCAGGGAAAAGCTATGGGTCCCTGCATGACCTGAGGGCAGTAGCCAGCCTCACCTTCCTCTTAGGCCTGACATGGCCCATAGCCTTTTTTGCATTGGAGCCAGCCAGAGTGGTCCTGCTCTACATGTTCTCAGTCCTTAACAGTCTGCAGGGTAAACATGAGTACTTGTCCTTAGCAATGGTCTCTGTTAACGCTACAACTCTGAAGATTTTCAAATGTCCTTTTTGTTGCTCTGCTTTCCATTTACAGTGTATCTACGACAATAGCTAATCCTTGCATATTCAGCCCTGTATTGTTGTGTATGACTTCCTCTGAAAAAGCATACACACACACACACACACACACACACACACACACACACACACACACACACACACATATATATATATATATATATATATATATATATATATATATATATATATATACAAACACACACACACAAACACACACACACACATATACATATATACATATACATACATATACATACATACACACACACACACACACACACACACATATATAGCATTTTTTTCCAAAACCGTCAATGGTGTTATATGTGCTCAACTAATGAGGAGCGGAATATATCTGTATTGATATATATATGTGTGTGTGTGTGTGTGTGTGTGTGTGTGTGTGTGTGTGTGTGTGTGTGTGTGTGTGTGTGTGTGTGTGTGTGTGTGTGTGTGTGTGTGTGTGCGTGTGTGTGTGTATGTATATATGTATATCAATACAGATGCAGGAAAAAAAGGATTCTTTGTCGAACCACATTAGCAGCTGATGTTTGCGAGACGCACGAAACAGGCCTATACTGCTTTGCATTAAAACTCTTTCCTGCATCTGTATATATATATATATATATATATATATATATATATATATATATATATATATATAAAAATCATCAGAACCATCAGAATCATGTTTATTGGCCATATAGGTTTACACATTGAATTTGACTCCAGTTTCGTGGCTCTCTCAGTGTACTTAGCATAGAATAACAACACTACAACACAACCAACAATCTTTAGATATATACACAAGGATCGACTATATATAGGCGAAATAAGAGGCAATAAAGTGCAATGGTGCAGAGAATATATCAGAGATGCTGAAATAGGTGCTAGCAGGTTACTTACATACATGCCTGAGGTAGATGCACATGACAGAGCACACCAGTATACATACAATGTACAGTATAGTATATACAAAATGATTGGATTTATTTGACAATGTTAAGTGTTCATCTGAATGACAGCCCGCGGAAAGAAAGGGTTTTTTGTTTTGTTTTTTTAAATCTGGTTATTTTGGTGTATAGTGCTCTGTAGCACCTACCAGAGGGGAGGAGTCGGAACAGGTTGTGACCAGGGTGTGATGGGTCTGCAGTGATGTTACCTGCCCATTTGTTGACTCTGGAGGTGTATAAGTCCTGAATGAAGGGCAGGTTGGCACCAGTAATTTTCTCTGCAAACGTAACTGTCCGTTGTAGTCTGTCCCTGTCCTCATTGGTGGCCAATCCAAACCAGACAGTGATGGATGTGCAGAGGACAGACTGGATTATTGCAGTGTAGAACTGAACCAACAGTTCGTGAGGCAGGTTGAATTTATTGAGCTGGCAGAGAAAGTACATCCTCTGCTGGGCCTTGTTGATGATTGTGTCTATGCTGGATGCTCACCTTAGGCCCTGGGAGATCGTGGAACCCAGAAAACTGTAGGTTTTCACTGCAGACACAGTGCTGTTGAGTATGCTGAGGGGGGGGAAGTGTTGGGGGAGCTCCTCATGAAATCCACTGTCATCTCCACTGTTTTGAGCGTGTTCAGCTTCAGGTTGTTATGGCCACACCAGAGGGCCAGCTGATCAACCTCCCATCTACATGCAGACTCGTCACCATCCTGGATAAGGCCAGTGATGGTAGTGTCGTCTCCAAACTTCAGGAGTTAAACAGACCGGTCACCTGTGATTCAGTAATTTGTGTAGAGGGAGAAGAATAGGGGGGCGAGCACACAGCCCTGGGGGGCACCGGTGCTGATTGTCTGGGTGCTGGATGTGATTTCCCCCAGCCTCACCAGCTGCCTCCTGTCTGTCAGGAAGTTTTTAATCTAGTGGCATATGGTGGCTGGTACAGTGAGCCAGGTTAGTTTGGAGTGGAAGATATCTGGGACGATGGTGTTGAACGCTAAGCTGAAGTCCACAAAAAAGAGCAGCCTTGCGTGTGTCCTTGGGGAGTCGATGTGTTGGAAGATGTAGTGCAGTCCCATGTTGACTGCATCCTCCACTGACCTATCTGCTGAGTAGGCAAACTGCACAAACTACACGGGGTCGAGCAGGGGGCCTGTGATTTCCTTCAGGTGGGCCAACACCAGTCTCTTGAAGGATTTCATGACCACAGATGTTAGGGCAATGGGCCTGTAGTCATTTAATCTTGTGATACAGGGTGTCTTGAGGACCGGGATGAAAGTGAAGCTCTTTAAGCAGGAGGGGACTTCACACAACTCCAGTGATCTGCTGAAGATCAGTGTGACTATATATATATATATATATATATATATATATATCAGTGTTGTACTCGAGACCGACTCGAGTCCAGATTTTCAGGACTGGTGACTCAACTTGGACTTGAGCACTGATGACTCAGACTTGGACTTGGACTCGAGCATTGACTGCATTCGGACTTTGAAGTTGGAGATGAAGACTCGGACCTGTTAATTGATAAAGACTGTTTGTTTGTTTTTGTTAGTTTTTTTGTAATAGGCCCTAATAATTTGGCATAAGATATTGATAGCTATATTAATACTGTAACATTGATCGCCAATTTGGTGATCAATAGCTTTTTTACGGGGCCAGAGTAGAGCACTGGAGCCCATCTTGGAACTTGACTCAGACTCAACCTTGATGAATGACTTGGACTCGGAGTTGGACTCAGGTAATGGGGACTTGACTCGGACTCAACGTGGACTCTTCTTTGGGGACTCAGACTTGAACAATGGGGACTTGAGACTAGACTCGGCCTCAAGGTTTAGTGACTCGACTACAACACTGATATATATATATATCAGTGTTGTAGTCGATGTAGTCATGTGAGTCTCTCTTGCATGCATGTGCAGTCGGTTCTCCTCCCAGGTCTCCGTGGTGATGGTGGCCGCCATTTGGATGCTGCCTGCCCTTCCACTCCTCACATATGTTTTTCTTTTATTACATGATGATGCTGGTCGCGTGGCTTGGGTCCTGGACTGCTCCGTTGGCATGTGGACACTGCTTGGCATCCTGTGCATCATGTTCTTCACAGATTTTATGTCCATTATAATTCTGTTATCTTCTTTCAATGTTGTATTATGTAAATTGCGTGAACACAACATCCATTGCACGCTGTCCGTCTTGGGAGAGAGATTCCTTCTCTATTGCTCTCCCTGAGGTTTCTTCCTATTTTTTCTCCCTGCTAAAGGGTTTTTTTAGGGAGTTTTTCCTTATCCGATGAGAGGGTCTAAGGACAGGATGTTGTGTTGCTGTTAAGCCCACTGAGGCAAATTTGTAATTTGTGATATTGGGCTATACAAATAAAATTGATTTGATTTGATTTATATATATATATTAGAGAGAGAGAGAGAGAGAGAGAGAGAGAGAGAGAGAGAGAGAGAGAGAGAGAGAGAGAGAGAGAGAGAGAGAGAGAGAGAGGAGATACACTTAATGATAATAATCATCATAATCATAATCATCGTCATCATTAAATTTATATAGCATTATATACATTGTATTATACACATTTATATGAATATTATTTTGTTTTATTATATCTATATTATTTGTATAATTAATGGGTCCACACTGTAAGTTATTTTGCAGTTTTACAAAAACAAATTGAAAGCTTTGAACAAATAACAGAGTTTTGATTTTACATGCTAATACCCTTATGTTTCAGGTTTCTTCATTTTCATGTTCCACTGTCTGATGAAAGAAAATGTGCGAAAGCAGTGGAGAATCCACCTGTGCTGCGGCCGATTCAGACTTAGTGACTATTCAGGTAGCTGTGAACTCTTAGCCCTTCATTCCAGACTAGATTCAAATCGTTCTGCAATGAAATAGTGGCCCAGGCCCAGATGGCTGTTAGGGAGTATTTTGAAGATGAGTGAAAACATTGATCATTTCCTTTTGTCCTCCGTGTGTTCAGATTGGAGCCGCTCTGTGACACAGGGCGGACGCTCCAAACAGGACCAGCTGGTCCACTCCCCCTCCAGCGGGTCGGTCAACACCTCCTCCATCAGGAAGGTGTCAGACTCCTCCACAGAATCAGCACCAGCGGGCCATCACGAGGGAGAGTGAATGAACCTTCACCTGAGCTGTCTTCTCTACCTTGTACCCCCCCAAAAAAATCACCCTTGGTCAGAAATGTTCTGTTACCCAACAGTACTGTTTTGGTCACAGCTAATGGGTACAAGGAAGCTTGACACGCTCCCCATCTGTGAGGGGGAGGGTTCATGATAGGGAAATGATACAAACCTCCAAATGTAAAAGAACATAATGTTCAGTGGAACCAATGCACAACTCACCACCTGCATAAAAATCAGAGAATATCCTGCACTGAACATTTTACTATAGGAAAAGTGTTGAAGAATTTGTATCTGTATAGTATACTTAAAAGAAGCACACCGTTTATGCAAGCATCCTCTTCCCGTTGTGGGGGGAAAAAAGTTTAAATGCTGTATTGAACGCTCAATGTTAAATCAATGGAGTTATTGGTCGAGCTGTGCGCTCTCTGACTTCATATACAGTTGGATTCCTGATCATGGGAGGGTGTGTCATTTTAATCAACTGATCATGTTTTCCAGGCTAAACCATGCTTATTAGTAATTACAAAGTAAAATTGTTAGACAAGTCTAGGATTCCAGTAGGTGTCGTGGCACACGTTCTGTGGCCTTCAGATTCATATTCTTTAGCACCCCTTGTGGTAGTTTGTTGTAAAAAAAACGATGATAAATGTAAAGTGTTTTCTCAGTGGTCAGTTCAGATCATGTGACTCAAAGGTTAGAGGTCAACCAGGAAAAGATGGTAGTTTGCAGGAATTTCCCCATACGTCAGACAGAAAGCTCTGCTTTGTTTTTCTTTAGAATCGGAATACTTTAACTTTTTTTTTCTTTACGTTTGTGCCTTGGGGAGCATTTGCTTGTAAGTTTGTTGCCTTTTCTGTGTTTTGTGCAAATGTGCATATTGATAATTTGGAACTCAAACGTTTGGATTAACAATGCTATTTTGTGTCAATTTCATTTGTTAAGGTTAAAAATGGCAAGCTAAGCTAAGTGTAGCTTCTTGTCATAGCATGTGCATTTAGGCTGTTTGTAAGCAATGAGAATTCACTTGGGCTGTACTTTGAGAACAGTTTGTAACCAAAGCATTATAACTTTGCATTTATTTGTTTTACAAAAAAAAAGGAAAAAAGGGAAAAGAGAAACGTGGACTCAGTAAAACACTTTAACTTCACTCGTCTGTGAATGTTCTCATTCATCCAGGTCATGGTTATCCAAAGGAGTTGAATCAAGTGCAACAGGACTTGGTATATATCCGTGAAGACGTTTCGCCTCTCATCCAAGAGGCTTCCTCAGTTCGTGCCTTTCTGACTAGACGAAGCTGAGTCTCATCACCAGCCAGTCAGACTAGCTTCGTCTACTCAGAAAGGCACGAACTGAGGAAGCCTCTTGGATGAGAGGCGAAACGTCTTCACGGATATATACCAAGTCCTGTTGCACTTGATTCAACTCCTTTGTTTAACTTAACTCCCGTGTTCAACTTTTCCCTAAATCCTGTTTTTTAGCTGTCAGATTTTTTTTGTGTGTGTAGATGAAACACACATCAGGGACAGAATAGTAGTTATGACATGTCCTTTGAAATATATTGGAATTGTTTTGTAATATGTACAGAAAGCTGTTGCATGAGTTGGAAAAGATAAATATGTTTTTGAGAAATTAACTGAAGGGCAGTGCTCAGGCTTCTGTACTCTTTAACCTTTACATGACAAGCACAGACATACAGCTGATCAAACATGAAGTCTACCTACGCCAGCCTTGTCAGTTTATTCTGAGCATAAGCTTAACTTTTCTAAGGAGAACTTCGGGTTTAAACTGCACTGGTGCTTTTTTTTTTTTGGTACTGATAAAAAATTTTTTAATAGCTATCCTGTCCTATTTTTCTAAAATACAACCATACTTATATTAACAATAAAAACCTAGATCTGGATAACATTCAAGCCAGTTTGGGGTATTTGTACCTTTCTCATCCTCAGGTCGTCTATTAGAGGCCTGGGAGTTTGAGGGTTCTGCTCAGTATTTTAGCTGTTCTTAGACCTGCACTTTTCTGCACAGAGACCTCAGATATTACTCCTGGAATATGTTGGAGCCACTCTCCCAACTTGGGGGTCACAGCCCCGAAGGCTCCCATCACCACTGGGACCACTTTTGCCTTCACTTTCCACATCCCTCTAGTTTCTCTTTTAGTCCTGGGTACTTCTCCAGCTTCTCATATTCCTTCTTCTTGATGTTGCTGTTGATGGGATTGTTATATCTTCAACCACTGTAGTCCTCCGTTCTTTGTCCATCAACACAATGTCTGGTTGGTTGGCCAGTACTAGTTTATCTCTCTGAATCCAGAAGTCCCACAGATGGTTGAGTCCCTGTCCTTCTCAACCACCATTTGCGTTGCTTTCCATCAGGACTTGGGCACTTCCAACCTGTATTCGGCGCAGATGTCCCTGTACACGATTCCTGCAACTTAGTTGTGCCACTGAGGATGTGCTGTCCCTGCTAGCATCTTAAACCCTGTAACTATGTGCTGGACCATCTCAGAGGCACTTTTACACAGTCTACACCTTGGGTCCTGTCTGATGTGGTAGATCCCTGCTCCTACTGACCTGATGCCAAGTGCCTGTTCCTGTGCTGCTATGATTAATGCCCAAGTGCTGTCCTCCAATCCTGTCTTTTACAGCCATTGGTAGGATTTCTCGGATGTCAGCCACTCCTGCAATTCCTTGGTGGTACATCCCACGGAGGGGCTCGTCCTGCCTCGGCTCCACCTCTGCTTCCCTTTTACCTGCATTCCCTATCTCTTTGAGTTGTCTGAGACATTCTCATAGCAATTCATTTTGGGTGCCAGTCTACTGATGTACTCATGGTGGGTGCGTACATGAGATGTTCCTTTTGGGCAACAAAAAAGAGGAGAACTGAGAAGAATGACTTTGTCTTTAAGTTAAGCGAAGGGGAAACAAAGTAAAAACAAAGAAATAAGAAAAGAGAATCAATCAGAGATTGGGACAAATACGTCAAATAGTATCTTGTTACAAATTACAAATACTTGCTTGTCAAATGTATCAAAATTAAATACAAAATACTGGTATGAGAAAATGTATGTAATAAAAATACAAGTAATTTATTATTTGAAAATACAAAAATACATTCTATACAAACTGAAACCACCTTTTCGGCATTTAGCGGCCTCAATATGGTTCTGACCTTAACTCCCCTACATTGAAAAGATGAGCTCTGCTAATAGCCTGGGTGCATAAGATGGCATCGTTTGACATCCGACGTACGAGTACTTGCACAAGTACTTCTCGTCTGGTTTGCTGAGAGAAGAGATGGCTTTGTTTTACACTCGCTTTTTGCAGGACCTCCCTAAAATCACGATCAACGATGTACATCGCATCGTGAGTGCTTCCTCAGTAGCTCAGATGAGCAAAAAAGAAAAGGGGTGTAAGATGTATATTTCGAGCTACATCAACAACTACGAAGGTGAGTAATGGCATCATTAGAACTATGCTAGTGTTAGCTAGCTAACTAATGTTAGCTGGCTGCCTTGCAGCTAACGTTACCTTGCTACTTTGTTTTTATTAGTCAGCTAATGTTGCTAACTTAATCTACATTCAAAATCACAAAATCAGTAACGTTACATCCTTGACTAACGTAAATCTGTCTCTTTCAGTATCAAACAAAGATAAAAGTACAGGAAAGGTCAGCGTCAGGGCGACCTGCTATAGGTCCATGAGAACGCATGAGAAACCCCACGATTTGAGAGTAGGAAGATGAGCAGTTAGCTAGCTTACACGGCTAGCTAGGTATAGTTCTCAGTCATGTTCTGGGGAGTCAGTGCTACCAGAGTTTGGATGTTAGGCAAAACACCATTCTTATATATATATATATATATATATATATATATATATATATATATATATATATGTATGTGTGTGTGTGTGTGTGTATGTGCGCGCACACTTTTGAAAAGTAGTTGCAGCATGTTTAGCATGGCGTCCCCAGAAAATGATTTGAGTATTTCTGTTCCATGTCAGATGTTCTACTCACCTTATGAACTACCACCTTCTACTCACACATCTTCTTACTGTTCCTATCCACATATTCATACCTCCTTTAAATGAATCAGTCGAGACAGTTTCCAGAACCAAAAATGAAAAATGAAAATAAATAATTACTGATTAGAATGCATGTCCAATGCAGAGTTCTGTACTGCTGAAATGCAACTTTGGCTTTTGAGTTTTTCTTGAATCCATGTATGTAAGCCCTGTCTCAACTTATTCTTCTTTCTTAATCACAAAATCATTCAAAATGTTCAAATTACGACCAGTAATTCTACAACCTTTTAATGAAATATGAACAATATCTCCTGGACATGGATTTTTTCATGCCACCGCTTTCCTTACTATTTCAGGTTCACAGTGCTCCTGTGTCGCTGGTACTGCCTTATGTAACCACACTGTAGCGCTGTTGTATCAGTCTCCACATTATTCTCAGCTGAAGACTCCAGTGGTTCCGCCTGTCCTGAGCTGCACAGAGAGCGAGCAGCGTTGGCACAAGCCATGAACAATGGTAAGTTAAATGTTTGTGTTTTTTTTTAACTTGTGCATGAAGGCCTACATAAACACACATGACATCAATATCTAAATAGATGTCTTTAAATTAAATAGGGTGTGAAGCCAGGCCCAGTAGACAAAATGGTTGTCTTGTCTGCGAGGCCTAAACTAACACAGGATGATGGCTGATGGCGTGAGGCAAGTCCTAAAATGTAAATCCAACACATAATTTACAATTACACCACTCGCACATCAGTTATCTGGTACTGCAGGTACATAAACACAACTAATCAGCAAGTCAATTCACTTATTCAGCAAATATTAAAAGTTAATCCAATACATTATTTACAAAAAGTTAGAGAATACGCTTAATGACACTATGTTTACACAGGAGCACACTCTACAAGGCTTATTAAGGAGAACTACCAGACCTCTCTCTTCTGCAAATGTCAGAGGTGTATAAAGATGTGGCCTGAGCACCATTGATTACCACTATGGGCATCTCCAGTGAGGTCCCATTAGTGGACTCTGCACTTGGAAAGGTCCAGACAGGAAGTCCACTGCCGTATCAGCAACAGCTGACCAGAAGCAGGCAAATAACATTCTACCCAGATGCCCCTCCTCCACCATCCCTTCCTCTGCAGCACTACGGACTGGACCCATCAAACTGCATGTTCATGTGCAGCGAAAAGGAACAGCTGTTTATATCATCGTTGGAGACCACATGGAATATGGCTCACAAAATCGAAGCTGCAGCCAAGGACCAGAGTATGGTCTCAGAATGGCATCAGCTGAGAAGTCTGTGCCTCACCTCCTCCCACTTCAGGGAGGTGTGGCATGTTAGAGGACTGATTTGAGCTGAACACCTAGCTGACAGGATCCTGCGAGGGGCCCCTCAGGCACCAGCAATGAAGAGGGGTCTGGAAATGGAGGCAGGTGCTGTCCGACAGTACAGTCAGAGCAAGGTTGTGAACTACTCACCATGTGGGTTCATCATACACCCTGATGCACACTGGCTGGGGTCTTCTCCGGACGGACTGATTTACAACCCCACAGAAAGCCCACCATTTGGCCTGCTTGAAGTAAAGTGTCCCCACGCAAAAAGCTATGTTGACTGTTCCTACCTGAAGCTCAAGGAAGGCAACCTGAAGCTGAAGCAACAACACACCTACGTACTTCTGGCAAGTGCAAGGACAGCTGCTTGTCACAGGACTTGAATGGTGCGACTTTGTGGTGTTTGCTGAGGAGGACATGTTACTCCAACAGATCTACAAAGACAGTGTGGCATTGCAAATACCATCAGAGAAAAGGCAGACCATTTCTTTTTTTTACTTTTACATGCCAAGATAGCTGAATAATTGAATGAATTATTAATTGAATCAGTTCAATTGGTTATGAATTGTGTTTGGTTGTTAATATAATACACATTTCCATTGTTCTAATCTCATCTCAGCATTCTGTGCATTTCAGTTCCCTCAAATGGGCTGTTACCTGCAAATCATTATAAAAAGTAAAGAGAGGATCACAGGTTATTTGCAATTATACCATGGTTTGTATAAATTGTTTGATTGTTTGAAGATCTCTTTATCACTCACTGAGCCTGCATAGAGGGCTGGAACAATGGTAATGGCTCCATGTGGTGCCATTCCCAGCACGATCTTGAAGGTGCAGTGTGACTTGTATGTTGAAAACACTTCGCTCTGTAAAAGGAGGGAGGATGGTGTTTGGCAGCGGATTTCAGTACAGTCAATCACGACCTAGGTGTCTGGGTATTTCTCAAATTCGCACGGCAGTTGAGCTTTGACTGCTTCTGGTGACATCCATAGACACACTGACCCCAGCAGGTTGTATAGGAAATTGGCCCATATGATGACAATCCTACTGGCTGTGGTGTGGTCAATGTCAAAGTGATGGCCTAGATCCCTCAGCATCATGCCCACCGAAAGGTGCATCAGAAACAAAAACAGCTCATCGACAAGTGCCAGTTTCTGTCAACAGAGAAAAACAAAGAGATGTTATGTTCTCATACTTATAGAAGATGCATAACAGAACAGCAGCTAATAAAACCAACATGTTGTAATGTAACAGTTTTTGAAATTGTGTCCAGTCCAAAGAAACAAAAACATACACATACAGTTGCCCTTAAGTGAATTGACTCTTCAAGGTTGGTAGAGGCTACGTTAGCCTGGGTGACCCTCACAATTTTGGAGGTAGACGGCTCGATCAAGTGTCAGAAGTACATGAAATGCTCATAGGTAGCAAAACTTAGGACACAAGCCATAATACATGACATGGTAGTTCCACATTGATTTTTTGTACAGTTGTTAAAGTATAGCCCAGTACTTATCGCAAACTACTACGTGTGGGTGTGTGTGAGAGAGGCATGGTGGAGGGTGGAGAGACTGAACAGGTGAGTTAATTTGTCAGGGGTGCTTAAATGAAATTATACAAATCAGACATACCTGGTGTAAAACTGAATGTCTTCATCGGAACCTGCAAATCGCCTCAGGCTGAATTTGGGCTGTAACTGGACGGTCTCTAGTTGTTTCTGGAGCACTTCTATTTGTTTCCTCATTGACTCGTTTTGGGCCAGGGCATCATCCAAAGCGGCAGGGTTAGGAGCCACGCAATAGTCATGCTCTTGCAGGCAGCTGCTGACATCCATCTCATTATCAGAGGAGTCCAGAGCTAGTACTGGGGTGACAGCAGGTTGCTCCCGGCGCTCCCACACACCTAGCCTGGGTGCGGGTTTGGAGTACTTATTCCACGCAGAGCGTGGGGACACCTCCTTCTTGAGCCTCCTTAACACACCTGTAGCTGGCACAGCGAAATCACCCGGTTCAAAATGCCGACTACACACTTTTGTACTCTTGGTGACGGTAAATCCATCCCTCCGAATCTTCACTGGCCACTTAGATCTTTCCTGGCCGTTACTAGGGAATGAATGGAAACTTAAGAGAGAATTATAGCGCGCCGAATTCGCACACTGTGGCACACAACAGTGCTCTGTGGAGCCTGATTCACGGCACTGATACTTGAACGCCCTTTTTTGCCCTGTTTGATTCACTGATTTTTCGGACGAAATTAAGATTTCAGACAGATAAATTAGCAG
The DNA here is from genome assembly GCF_029633865.1 of Lampris incognitus. NCBI lineage: Eukaryota > Metazoa > Chordata > Actinopteri > Lampriformes > Lampridae > Lampris > Lampris incognitus. Next base: position 30,766,289 of record NC_079211.1, on the reverse strand, counting down.
CTAACGAATGATTCAGTAAGACGTAAGCATCCGGTTGTACCGGAAGTTCTTATGCAAACACACCCGGAAGTTCCGCAGCGCGACATTAATGCGCCGAGCCTATTTCCACACATCATAGATTTTAATTGGCCAATCAAGATATCTTGGATGTGGGACGCTGCGAATTCAGGGGTGCATGCTTGGTGGTTTCTGCCAGTCAAAGCGACCGTTGACTGACTGAGTCAACAGGGGTTATATATTCAGATTATCCACTGGGTAGAGCTTTAGACTTCATCGAGCAGCGAGGAAGTAGTCGAGAGATAGCGTGAGTGCATTACCTGTGTTTTTTCTTCCCTGTTAGTGATTAAAAAAGTTAAATATAAACCCGTACCTGGACTCTGCGTGTGTCCCTTAGGGGCTATAACAATTGGTGACGAGATAAAAGGAAACCGGAAGAAGGAGATATTCTCTTTTTTTCCCGATTGAAAAAAATGTCGGACGTGTTAGCACCAACTCGCTAACCGCTGATGGAAGAACAATGGCGACGGTAGGGTCGACGGTCGCTGCTTTTGATAGCCAGTCGCAATCAAGGGAGGAATATATTGAATTTTTGGAAAAGAAATGTTATTATTGCTAACGGGATTATCGAAGGGGACACGACCGGGATTTCACTCCTAAAACGACCATGGGCGGTCAAGATGACCGCCTGTTTTTAAAGTATATTCTGTCAAGAGGTTTATGGATGTGGCGAGTGAAGACATGCAGGTGGCTGGTGTGACAGGAAGATGCAGTAGACAGGAAGAAATGGAAATGGATGATCTGCTGTGGCGACCCCTAACGGAAGCAGCCTAAAGTAGTAGTAGTAGTAGAAGATTCTGTCAAGATAAATACCCAATTGAGATATTAATGCATTGCATATGTTGGTGTGTGTGTTAGGAAACGATTGACACCAAAATTATCATTTTAACAACTATAATACTATTTTAAACAATTTAAACTTAAAAGAGACATGCTCGATCTTGAATAGCAAAATGAAAAAGTGAAAATATTACCTGAAAAACAAAGCGGAAAACACATATTGTTAATCTAGCAAACGTAACAAGGCCTATAAAACGTGAAATGTAAATAACTGAAAATAACCATTGAAACCCTCTCAAACAACGACCGGAACTTAAAAACTACTCGAATGACCATGGGCGGTCAAAATGACCAGCGGTTTTTATTCTGTCAAGATACATACCCAATTTAGATATTAATGCATTAAATATGTAAGAATGTCTGTTAAGAAACGACTGACACAAAAATTAGAATTTTAACAACTTTAATACTATTTTCAAACAATTTAAAACAGCCAGCATGTCACTGTTATCTAGACACACAAAGGACGCAAGCGCACCATCAATGTTGCGCCTAGCGTGCGCTGTGGGGCCGGCAACTTCTGTGATCACATATTGGTCTTCCTTTTCCCAGGACGAACTGCGGTCAAGTGAGCCGTCATTTACGAAAGCTCGGTCAAGCCAGCCGCTCGTCTGATTTTGATGCGCAGCTACTGGCGGTGTTACGGTAGGGGTGCTTGGAGCGACCAAAAAGGACGAGGAAAGACCCATATTTCTCATTTCAGCAATTTCAGTGAACAATTTTCGATGGATTCATGTAGTGGAAAACCCTGGCTATGCTCATGACACGTTTCGTGTGACTTTAAAGTTTTTGAGAAAATTAAAGCTAAAGTAAGCTCAAATTACATTATGATACATTAATAATGTAGCAAATTGGTCCGCGGTGGTGTAGCGGTCTAAGCATCGGCTCTGTGTCGATGCAGTTGCCCACTGGGGACTGGGGTTCGCGCCCCGGTCTCGTCAGATCCGACTATGGCCGGACTCGACGAAGCAGCGATCATTGGCAACGCTGTCTTCGGGAGGGGGCGGAGTCGGCTTGTGTTCGTCACGTGAATGCGTCTCTGTGTGTGTCGGAAAAACAGTGGTTCGGCTTGGAGTCGCCTTGTCACGAAAGTGGCGAGGCGGTCTCCTTCGAGACTGCCGGCCGGAGAGATGCAGTTGGCGAACGCATACAGTGCGAGGGTGGGTGTTTGAATTAAAATAGGGATCGATTGGCCACTAAATTGGGAGGAAAAAAAAGGGAAAAATCAGAAATAAATTCTTAAAAAATAATAATGTAGCAAATTCAGGGGGCAGTCCGAGAACCGCCACAGCCGGGACGCGAACCCGTATCTCCCTCCCCGCAAGCGACAACGTTAACCAGTCGACTAAAGGGTCCAACCCGTGAGCTAACGTGTCTACTTATCCGTGCACTACCCTTCCTTCCTTCCGGGAAGCATATCAGCTCCCTATGCCCTCACGCCTTTGGGCGCACGTGCTTCCGATGGCCTCACGGTCACACCATCCCACTTCTGACACCAATGCAGCGAATTCGGGGGGCAGCCCGGCCGGACCGTCACTACCCCCTCCTTCGGGAAGCGCGTCCCCGGCCGGATCGACATAGCCAGGGCGCGAACTCGTGTATTCCGCACCGCGGGCGACTACGTTAACCAGTCGACTAAAGGGTCCGACCCGTTAGCCAAGGGCTAACGTGTCTTTATCCTTGCACGTTACAATAATGTCCACATATTTGAGTGGTAATAAAACAAATACCTCAATAGTTGATGTAACGGGGGCAGTCCTATCTTGTTCTATGCTGGTCAGCCTGCAGCACGCCCGTCACTCTCATCATTAGCTCTGCGTTGTGTTCTATTTTCGGTGGGGCCCCAGGTGTTGTGGGGGGCCCTCAGTCTCTCATCATCATCATCATCATCATGATCAAGGAAGGAGCGGGGACACACAGGACTCTATTTGGCCCACCTTGCCATTTATTTTGGTTTCAAACCCTTCGACAACCGTCCAGTCCTCCAGCGGGAGCGGTGTTTCTTACGGACGTGGGGGTCGAAGTTCAACCACTGCCCGGACTCCACTCGTGTGCGTTAGAAGTAGAAACCGTCCACGGGACTCCGATGTAAGAAAGGATAAACAAGTATTTTATCCCACAGCTTGCAGTATCTTCTTACAGGGATACTCAAGGTTACGTTCTCCTCAACCAGCAAAACTGTCCCACGGTAAGAAACACGTGTGGCTCGGCTCGATTGCTGCTTGAGACTCCTCCCACAAAACAAAAATGGCCTCTCCCGCGTTCCCTCTTCCGTGTACCCACAAGACCTCTCTCTTAAAGCGACAGTACACGTATATGACGGTCGTTGGAAAACATACATAAAAGTAAATAATGACATGAAATAAAATGTAGTAAACACAAATAACAGCACACAGACAGGATTTGGTGATATTTCATACTCAAACAAAATAAAATAAAAACATTAATTTTAACCTGGTTACATTCACCCCTCCTGAAATTCACCAACATCCTGACAGCAGGATAAAAAGAGAAAGAGGAAAGGAAAAGCCCATCACTGACTACTGGCACAAGTGAAAAGAAGGACCTAGTCCTCCAGTCAACTTAGGAGCTACCTCGGTTATACGAGGTTCAGAAAATAATGAGGTTGATCAAGTCTCAGTATTCCCCTAGATCAATGTGACGCCTGATACGCCACACCATGCACTTGGCCCAAAACAACCCTGTCTGATGGACACCTAATAACTCACATTAAACTAGTTTGAATGACTCCAACCTCCATCAAAGTTCAAACCCTCACACTCCGTAGAAATGGCATCTGAGCCATAGATTCTATTAACCTGTTCACTGACCTCACCACCCTCCCTGTGCGTGTCCTAACCCGACCATCGCTCTCTACTTGTGTGCGTGAGACAGTGCGAGCTGCAACATCTGTATCGAGTGAGTGTGGTGCTTCTGTGTGCGAATCAGTGTGAGATATAACACCAACATCGAGTGAGTGTGATGCCTCTATGTGTGGTGCATGTGTGTTGTGTGGTGCGTGTGTGTTGGGTGGAGACTGAGCAGTGGCCCCCACAGGACTGACTACCAGACTAGACGGAATGAACTCTTCCGCTTCTGCCCACTCAGATCTAGGTGAGTCTCCAAGTGATGAGACTGCTAGCCCCACTGCATCCCCTGAGACCGTCAGGCCATCTGCACTGTCCTCCTCATCGGACCCTGCGCAGTCAAGCAACTGACTGGTTGTACTGGACTCCTCACCCTGATCTAACTCAGGAAGGGGCAAGAAGTTGACCTCCAACAAACGGTTCCTGTGCACCACTCTGGTGTGCCCCTCTGCATCCTGAATCTTGTAGACGTGGATATTGGGGTTGACACCGACAACCGTGTACACTCCGTTCTCCCATTTGTCAGCCAACTTTCTCTTCCCTCGCTCACTCTGGTTCGCAACCAAAACACGATCCCCGACAGACAGGACAGTGCCCTTGGCGTGTCTGTTGTACTGTCGCGCCTGATGCTGCTGCTCAGCCGTGGAGTGCTTCTGAGCGATCTCCATTGCACTCCTTAGACAGGAAAGCAGAGACTGAGCATAAGAGTCATAGTCAACAACGTGAGGATCATGCAAAACCTGCCTGAACATAACATCCACCGGCAGTCTTGGGACACGCCCATACATCAGGAAGAAAGGTGCATAACCCGTGGTCTCGTGAACATTGGCATTGTACGCGAGCGTGAGAGAATGGATCTGCTGAGGCCACTGTTGCTTCTGCTGAAGCGGAAGGGAACGGAGCATATTCCCCATCGTGCGATTAAAACGCTCTGTCCCGCCATTACCCATAGGATGGTAGGCCGTTGTGTGGGACTTCGCTACACCCGCCAACTTGAGAAGCTCTGCAATCAGGTTACTCTCAAAGTTTGTGCCCTGGTCAGAATGTATTCTCTCTGGAAACCCGTAAACACAGAATACATGATCCCAGAGTTTCTTGGCGACCTGCTTCGCTGTCTGATTGGTGCAGGGGAACGCATGAGCAAGCTTAGTTAAGTGGTCAGTAACCACTAAGACATCGACTGACCGCTGCTTACTGTCCTCAGCAGACCAGAAATCCATACACACAAGCTGCATCGGTGCGGAAGTTTTAATGCTCTCCAGGGGCGCGCAAGCAGCTGGCTCTGGGGTCTTCCCAAACACACATCTCCGACAGCATCTGACATATGCTCTGATATCCCTCTCCATGTCAGGCCAATAAAAACGCTGCCTTGCAAGAGAGAGAGTACGGTCCTGGCCCTGATGACCAGCGTGATCGTGGATGCCAGACAGTGCCTTGTCTTTCAGACTCAGAGGTAAAACATACTGAGACCTCCTCTGCTTGGACACTGGGTCCTTTGTCACCCTGTACAAGACACCATCATTGACTTCCAACTTCTCCCACTGTTTCAACAGCCTGAGGACCTTCTGGTCAGCACCATGCCTCTCACGTCTCGATGGCCGCTTCCGAACAGCGACAAAGGGCAACACCTTGGAGATGCAGGGGTCCTGCTCCTGACTCAACCTGAGCTCCTCGGTGGATAACATTGGCAGTGTATCCTGACCACCCGACAGATGCTGAACGTGCTGGACCAAACTGAGTGCTGTGAATACTGATGCATCAGGCCAGCCACATTTGGCTTGACAAAAAGCCCTGACCTCAGCTGCATCACAAGCAAACCCAGATCGCGCACTACTCACTGTTTGGGACTGGCAACTGATTCTGAAAACATCCTGCACAGAGTCCCCCTCAACCCCGTCGGCTTCCTGAACAAGGGCCGGGTAGGGCTCCCTAAGTAGCCTCTGACTGACGGGCTTGGAAAAAGGGTCGCGACTCAAGGCATCCGCCACCACGTTTTTCTTCCCTGGCAGGTGTTTGAGATCGAAAGTGTAAGACGCCAACTTAGACACCCAGCGGATCTCACACGCGTCAAGCTTCGGCTTCGTTAGGAGATAAGTCAGCGGATTATTATCTGTCCAAACGGTGAAGCTTTGACCCTTCAGCCAGTGGCTGAACTTTTCACAAACACTCCACTTTAGCGCCATGAACTCCAGTCTATGAGCTGGATACTTCCGCTGTGAGGCACTGAGGGACTTGCTTGCAAAACCAACAGGTCTGGCCTTGGACTCTCCTCGGGGCACTTGAGACAGCACCGCGCCGAGTCCGTCCAAAGACGCATCGACCGACAAAATGAAAGGCACCTCAAAGTCTGGATGGGCAAGCACCACACACTCCAGTAACATCGTCTTCAACAGATCAAATGCTTCCCCACATTCCACCGTCCAGTCTGCGGAGGTAAGCTTACGGAAGCTGCCATGGGGCTTCTTATCCTTAGCTGACCTCCCCCTCCTCTTTTGTCCAGCTGTAAGGGCGAACAGGGGCTTAGCCACGGAGGAGCAGTTCGGGAGGAAATGCTGGTAGTAAAATACCATACCAAGGAAAGATTTGATCCTACGAACAGAAGGCGTGCGCCCATCACCTTCCATGAGATCCTGCACTGTCATGTTGGAGATGACCTCTACTTTGGAGGGATCGACAGACACACCTCCGCCATCAACCACGTGGCCCAAAAACCGCACCCGCTTCTGCAGCAGATGACACTTCTTCGGAGCCAGTTTCAAGTTGTTCTCCCTCAACCTCTGAAACACAGTGCGGAGCCTCGACAGAGCCTCAACCTCTGACGGCGCGAAGACAAGAAGATCATCAAGATAGCACAAAAGCTTCGTGAAGTTCAGATCCCCAAAGATCCCAATCATCATTCTCATGAAGGCTGCAGGGCTATTACAAAGGCCCTGTGGCATGCGATTGTATTCATGCAACCCAAGGGGAGTCGTGAAAGCAGTGTACTTCTTGTCATCTTCATGCATTGGGATGTTGAAGAAGCCAGAGGTGAGGTCCATCGTACTAAAGAGGCAGTTACCACCCAGCGCGGCAAGACAGTCCGACTGGTGTGGCAAGGGATGAGCGTCTTTCAAGGTCCGAGCATTCAGCCATCTGAAATCAGTGCAGATCCGAAGCCCGCCATCCTTCTTCCATACCATAACCAGCGGTGAAGCGTATGCGCTCGAGGACTTCCGGATAATCCCTTTCTCCTCCATATCAGTGAGAACCTGTCTCAACTTCTGATAGTGGGCTGGGGGAACCCTCCTGTAGGGCAAGCGAAAGGGGCGCTCATCCACCAGATGGATGCGATGTGTGTATCCTGAGACCTCGCCACAGTCCAGAGAGTCCCTGGAGAAGATGTCATGGTACTCGGTGAGCAGCTGAGTGAGCTGGGACTTGCATGCCTCACTAACCTGACAGGAGCTGAGGTCAATGTCACTGAGTCCGAGCTCTGACAAACTCCTAGCCGGCTGGACAGGGGGACAGGCACTATCTGTGGCGTTGGACTCATGCCTCCCTGCAACTGATTGCAGTCCCTGGAAAACATTAAAGTCCTCAATCGCCAAGCATAGAAACACATCAGCCAACTTGCAGTTCCTTTTCAGTGTGATGGCTTTGTCAGATGGATTGACAACAGTCATGGGTACCCACCTATCACCCCAGAGCGGTGTGACAAGTTGACCTACGAGGACACTGCGTGGCATGGCCTTGGAGTCTGTCGGCTCCACAACAACAGTGCTTCCAGCTGACATAGGCACCTTAGCAGGAAGTCTGCCCCAGACTAAGTGCTCATGCCTCGGTAAGAGTGTCACGGCCTGGGTGAGCTTAACAGTACCTATCTTCTCAGGAACTGCACCACCCCTCCAGCGCTCTACATTCGTGAACATGGACAAGAACTGTTCAACGTCAGGACTAGACGGATGTTCCTGTCTGGACGCGATGTCCCAGTACTCAGTACCACTCTTGAGTACATGGGCCACATGTTTAATGACGTTTGTGCCGACTATCAGATCATCATGCTGACCGGGCACGACCAGAGTGGGTATGACAAAGGAAACACCATAAAGCTGCATGTTGAGGTCATAAAAACCATCAGGCCTAGTCTCCAGACTACCGCAGCCAATCAAGACAATGTTCTCTTCAGGCTGCTGCTTCTCAGGTAAAACACCCCCAGAGCGGAGCTTCTCTACTGCATTTTCACTGATACTGCATGACATAGAGCCAGTATCCAACATGCCATTAAGCTGCACACTCTGGTTGACAAGAACAGGAGCATAGAACAAGTCACTGAAAGCCTGAATCCTCTGTGTCGCCTGAATGACCATACGCGAACCCTGAGGTGCTTTGGCACACTTGTCTTCATACAAGTGAGCCAGGTCGGAGACATCAGTGAGGGATACATCTACATTACCCACACCATCCCTCTCTGGGTGTGGGTTTAGTAGTTTAACGGACGAGACTGACGACCAGCTCTTCCACCAGGCTGAGAACGGAGCTGGTTGGGCGGCTGAGGGTGAGGACAGTCCCTCTTCCAATGACCAGGAGACAAACAGTTTATACATCGGTTCTCCCAGCTGCAGTGGGAAAATGTGGAGTGATCCGGAGACTTACAAACCCTGCACAACCGCTGCGGTGCGTCTGGCACCCGCCCTGCGGCGCTAGCTGGCGGTTGAGTCCGCGTCGGTGTCTGGACCGCAGCGCTAACTGGAACCTGAGTCTGCATTGTGACCAAACGGTCTAGCAAGCTCACCAAACTCCTCATATAGTCATCACCGCCAAAGACAGGTGCGGGAGACGGTGTAGGACACCTTGCACAAAATGATGTAGATGACGCATGAGCCGGGACGGGAGATGGCACCACCGGCACGGTCATGTTCAAGTCGGGAGCCACGTCGACTACAGGGACATGAACCTGTGAATGGAACCTACGCTCTACCGCGCCTGCTTCACGTTGTCCACCTGCAGCAACACGGTACTTCCTCTCCAGCATGTGCTCATCAAGCCTCTCTTGGATCTCGCTAGCAGACCATTTCCCTGCGGACTTGAACTTAAAAACATTGGCAAGAGACTGATCTGGACAGTGTTTGATAAACATCATGCTTACCTCATGGCTTGGCTCTTCAATACTACGGCCTTGCCGCTTCAAGCATTCGTCAGCCACCTCCACTGTCTTATTAAGCCTAATCCAATACTCCATAGCGTCCTCACCTGGCTTGGGCAGCGTACTGTAAAAGTCCGCCAGGGGCATGCTCGAGTATGTGAAGTCACTAAAGTGTTGCTTCAGTACATCAAAAATAATGTGGGGGTTCGCTATGTGGTCGACAGATGTGTTGCGCAGCTTTATCCTCACCACGTCCCCTGCTTTCCCCATAAGTTTAGCTAGAATCTCATGTGACTGCTCACTAACCGGAATGGCTCGCTTCCTCAAATACAAAGTCATAAGGCTCTCCCACTCATGAACTGTAAACTTATCAGAGCTATCGCCCCTGAAAATAGGAGGCTCCCTAGCGTCTGTCTGCATTACTACTCTAACACTAGGAGCTGTCTCCAAACGCTGTTCAGCAGACCTAGCACTGTCTGTGTGTGTGTTTCTAAGCACTTGTGTTTCCTGCAGCTTAGCAGTGATTGACTCTCCTATCTTCTCTGCTAACCGAGTAATGAGCATGGCTAACTCACCCACTGGCTGCTCGCTGTTACCTAGCACAGCCCCTTCGCCGATACCTGGCCTGGCCCGTTCTACGTAGCGTGTGGAGGTGAACTGAGGAGTGCCAAATGTGGTCGGGTCTCTAGGTCCTGGTGCTCTGGTGTCTGGTTCCCCGCCCTCTAAGAGCTGCCCGAAACTCCTACCTACACCTAGCCGTAAACCCCCACCCACATCTAACTGGTACCCCCTCTCCATAGCACACTGGCGATCCAAAAGATCCTGATCAGCAATGTTACCCCCACCTACGTACGAACCACCCTCTGCCATGTTCCTACCTCTAACACTCAGATAAAATAAAAAATAAAATAAAAAAGTGAAAAGCTCAATTCATTTAAATAATTGAATCTAGAAATCACTAAGAGATTGAAACAATCACACACGATCAACAAATTCACCAATAGATTAATCACATATGCACATATCCAGTAGTTTAGATCAATAGATTATTCACACGAGTCCTTCAATATATACAAATGTCCTGTTCACAAGCCCAGTCCATGGTAACCACAGCTATGACTGTCCAGTGTCCACACAGCTCAACTCCAGTCCACTGTAACATGAGTGTACAGTCTGTAGAAATACCTGAGGACGTCTGGGGCTTGATGACGACAGCAGCCTCCCGCGGCGAGCAACTGATGTCACTCTCAGAATCCAGGAGGGTCACGGCACCAATGTAACGGGGGCAGTCCTATCTTGTTCTATGCTGGTCAGCCTGCAGCACGCCCGTCACTCTCATCATTAGCTCTGCGTTGTGTTCTATTTTCGGTGGGGCCCCAGGTGTTGTGGGTGGCCCTCAGTCTCTCATCATCATCATCATGATCAAGGAAGGAGCGGGGACACACAGGACTCTATTTGGCCCACCTTGCCATTTATTTTGGTTTCAAACCCTTCGACAACCGTCCAGTCCTCCAGCGGGAGCGGTGTTTCTTACGGACGTGGGGGTCGAAGTTCAACCACTGCCCGGACTCCACTCGTGTGCGTTAGAAGTAGAAACCGTCCACGGGACTCCGATGTAAGAAAGGATAAACAAGTATTTTATCCCACAGCTTGCAGTATCTTCTTACAGGGATACTCAAGGTTACGTTCTCCTCAACCAGCAAAACTGTCCCACGGTAAGAAACACGTGTGGCTCGGCTCGATTGCTGCTTGAGACTCCTCCCACAAAACAAAAATGGCCTCTCCCGCGTTCCCTCTTCCGTGTACCCACAAGACCTCTCTCTTAAAGCGACAGTACACGTATATGACGGTCGTTGGAAAACATACATAAAAGTAAATAATGACATAAAATAAAATGTAGTAAACACAAATAACAGCACACAGACAGGATTTGGTGATATTTCATACTCAAACAAAATAAAATAAAAACATTAATTTTAACCTGGTTACATTGACACAGAACGTTCAATGGATTCGTGTAGTGGACGACCCCTGGCTATGTCCACGGCAAGTTTCATGTGATGTTACAGTATAGTTTTTGAGAAAATTAAAGGCAAAATAAGCTTGATTTACATTATAATGTATTAATAATTTCGACATATTTGAATCGTAATAAAACAAATTCCTTAGTAGTTGACACAGAATTTTCAACGGATTCATGAAGAGGACGACCCTGGCTATTTCCATGACAAGTTTCATGTAATTTTACTGTCAAGAACTGTACAGCAAAATTACATGAAATGTGTCATGGACAGCCAGAGTGCATGGACACAGGAGGTGCTGGCCAGACACGAGGATGTGCTCAGGGAGGAACTTGGAACATTTAAATCTCCCCAAGCTAAGAACTAGTATGTAGAGAAGGATGCAACACCAAGGTTTTTCAAACCAAGACCACAGCCATATGCCATGAAACTGAGAGTTGAAGAAGATTTAGACTGTCTTTTGAAAGAGAAAATTATTGAGCCAGTCAAGTTTGCTGAATTCGCTGTACCCATAGTGCCAGTACAGAAACCTGACAACTCAGTGAGAATATTTGGTGACTATAAACTGACAGTAAAGAGCATCCAAGCTAGAGCAATATCCAATTCCAAAGACAGGGGATCTTTTTGCATACCTGGCGGGGAGAGGAAAATTCACAAAGCTTGACATGAGCCACACATATCTGCAAATTCCATTAGATGAGGAAGCGAAGAAGCTGGTCACTATAAACACACATAAGGGGCTGTTTACATACACACGCTTACCTTTCGGAGTGCCGTCCAGCCCAGCTATCTTCCAGAGAGCGATCAAAGCAATGCTCCAGGGGGTTCCAAACGTGGCAGTGTATTTGGATGATATTCTCCTGACAGGCTCCAACAATCACCAACTCCTGGAGACGTTGGCAGAAGTGCTGCAAAGACTAGATACAGCAGGCCTACTTCTAAAGAGGACAAAATGCACCTTCATGGGAGCAGAGGCGGGATTCCTGGGTCACAGAGTGGATGCAACAGGACTCCATCTATTAAAAAAATAAAGTGGAGGACAACCAGAAAGCACTGGCACCAACTAATGTGACAGAGTTGAAGGCATACCTGGGACTGCTTAACTATTACAACAGGTTTCTGCCCAGCTTGTCAACAGCGTTAGCTCCACTCCATTCACTCCTGTGAAAAGAGACAAACTGGGAGTGGGGAAAAGACCAACAGAAATCATTTGAACTGTCAAAGAAACTCATGCAGTCGTCCAGTGTGCTAGTACACTATGCCAGAGAGAAAGAGACCATTCTCTCATGCGATGCATCACCCTATGGGGTTGGGGCAGTGCTCTCACATAAAATGTGAGATAGAACAGGGAGACCAATAGGGTTTATGTCCAGAACGCTTACACCAGCAGAAAATAATTATTCCCAATTGGACGAAGAGGGTTTAGCAGTAATGTTTGGTGTGCAGAGGTTTCACAAATATATCTATGGCCATAAGTTCACCATTTGCACACTCTGAATTCTATTAAATCTATAATCCATATTGTAAAACGTTTTATACAAAAAGATGAACAACATTTAGCTTTAGAGTAAAGATCAGAATGAAAGCTTTTTAATTGATACATGACTTGTTTTCTTAAAATCTATTATGGGTTTTTTTGGGGTTTTTTTGTTTTTTTACCTGAATATTAACTAGACCATCCCCTGGCATAGCAAACACTGTACAATGTTATCCTTATCCTCAAGAGGACTGCGCGAGCTATTTCCCTGACAACTATTAAGAATGGCCACTATAAAACGCCTAAATGTAGCTATGCTAGAAATTAGAAATTAATTTTGTCCTGAGTTACAGAAGTTGCTAACAATTAATGTCGCTAATGAAGCTTCCCATATGATGACTAACCACGAGATTTTCTTTCTTCCAATTTCCCCCCTTTTTCTCCCCAATTGTATCTGGCCAATTACCCCGAGCCGTCCCAGTCGCTGCCCCACCCCCTCTCTGCCGATTCGGGGAGCGCCCCGACCGACCAGAGGAGGCGCTAGTTCAGCAACCAGGACAAATACCCACAACCGACTTCCCACCCGCAGACACGGCCAATTGTGTCTAACCACGAGATGCCACTGCTCCAGGCTCCCTGAGCATGTCTGTGATGTTAGCTGGTATGCTAGCTACCACATGTGTTTGCTAATTGCGCTTTTCTTCTGTTGTATTTTAGAGTCATTCAGAAAGCTTGCCTTAGCATGCAATATTTGATCAGATTTTGATTATATACCATATATATCTTGGGGGAAATTTGCACCAAACACCAAAGCAGCTTCTTTCCACAAGCTACTGTTCACAAGGAACACAAATGAAATACGATAGTTCATGATGAGCGCGTTTCTGGACCCGACAGGAGGTGATTCAGTTGCATTTAGCCAAAGGCTGTGATTAGACTAATTGTTTTTCCCGCTGCAATTTAAACCTAGGGATAAAATTGTGTTTTATTTGAGAATAAAATAACATTAAATAATGTCCAGCCATCATCCATTATCCAACCCGCTTATCCTGCTTTAAGTATTTTAACAAGCTCTTAAAGTGTTTTGTTAAACATTACATCTTGTTTTTTTCTGTCCAGCAAAATACAAATTACAAAACACTCAAAAGTAATTCAATATGTATTTTATATACATTAATTGAAATATTGCCCATCTCTGGAATCAATGTTTTGGAAAATACAGAATGAGCACAGAGAAGCTTTTTACTTATATAGTGTAAGACAAGACAAGTTTATTTGTATAGACCAAATTCACATGGTAGTCCCAAAGGGCTTTACAATCAATACAATATACAACAGTATACGACATACGACACTAGTGTACAAAGCATTACTGAGGGGGCTAATGTTGTTAGCATGGAAATAAAGTTATATCAGCCCACAGTGCTCTAAAAATGAGGCTGGCATTTAAAATCCATTTGAAGGGAGCATCTCAAACTTGGGATGAGAGGGAAAGACAGACAAAGAGGAAAAGAAAAGGTTGCAGAATGCTGACATTTCTATTCGTTGGACTGTGGACGTTGAACACACTCCCCTGACATTACAGACATTTTAAAGGCACGTCTCCTTTTGTTCACCCACATTTTCCAGGCACTTGGTTAATTAACGAGTGAACTGATTTATATATTCAAGGAGGAAAAAATGCCTGTCATTGCCAAACTGGTCATTATTATCTCATTTTTACAAAGAAATATTCTGTTTAAATACAACAATCCTCACAAGGTATCAAATGACACCTTTATGGAATGCAAAGACTGATCATTTCTAATAATTGAAAAACAGACATGTATAATTATTAGTATAGTAACAGACAACAGTGGGGCTAATGGTGGCTCAGGAGGAGATAGAGCAGGTCGTCTAGTAGCTGGAGGGTTGCCGGTTCAATCCTCAGCTCCCCCTCGCAAAAATGTCGAGGTGTGAGTGACTGTTGCAGCTAGAAAAGCACTATATAAATGCAATCCATTTACAGAGATAGAGGGAAAAGTGGGATGAAAGAATAGAAAGAGGTTTTCCTTCTCCAGTGCCAGCAAAAGTATAATTAGTATCATATAGATGCAATGGGTGAATGTGTAAGACATTCATTGATTGTAAAGCACTGAGAGGCTGTTGCAGCTAGAAAAGCACTATATAAATGCAACCCATTTACTGTTTATAGAGATGGAGAGAAAAGTGGGATGAAAGAATAGAAAAGGCTTTTCTTCTTCAGTGGCAGCAGAAGTACCTATAATTAGTATTATATATATTTGGCGGCATGATGGCCCAGTAGCTAGTGCTGTCGCCTCACAGCAAGAAGGTCCTGGGTTCAAACCCCGGGGTTGTCCAACCTTGGGGGTCATCCCAGGTTGTCCTTTGTGTGGAGTTTGCATGGACTCCCCATGTCTGTGATGGGTTTTCCCTGGGTGCTCTGGTTTCCCTCACCATGAAAAAGACATGCATGTTAGGGTTTATACTCCTGTCTGTGCCCCCACCCGATTTGAATGTTATCAGTCTATTGCATAGGAGTTATCATCACACATCTGTCCCAAATATGTGGGCTAGTAGGGACCTACTAAACCTACTAGTAGTTTCAGGCGACTGTTATCACCCATTTATTTCAGTGATAATATATCATTGATATGGTGAAATGAAAATACAAATGACAGTAATAGAGCTTGTGAGTGTAAGTGGAGAAAGAAAATAACATACATTAGTTAAACGTACAAATCCATGCTCCAGATGTTGTCAGCTTGAGCTTGTGAAAACTGACTTTTGACATCTACTTTTCACCAGTCTGGCTTTCACTTGTAGCCGGACTGGTGAAAAGTGTGATTTAGAAATTAAAGTAGTTCTACAAATACTGTTGATTCTGTTAAATGTAACTTTGTGTACAGCATATGTATTGAGCATGCATATATGTATATGCATGCATTGAGCATGCATCAATAAACTTTGTATACAGTATCTTGGGAAATGACATGACTTAGGATCAGGTTTTTTTTTCCGCTCTTGAAGGTAAACACAATTCAAACTGCAAACCAATGCCTGAATCAGTCTGTGTGACAGTAAGAACTCTGAATGTACCGACTAATTGGGCTGCTATAAAAAAAATCCTATTGCATTATTCCTCTGTAAATTGATTGATGGTCAATTATTCTTTGAAACAACAGAAATTCAAATCAGAGTTTCAATTTGAAAAGAAATAAAGAAAAGGAAAAAAGAAAAACACAATTGATGATCACTGAATTGTGTGATTGGAAGCAAACACACTTCAGAAATATCTCTGAGCCACTCATAACTTCGCGGCAGTGGGGCTGCTGGAGGAATGTTTTTATAAGGTGTCACTCAGGTTGTGGAAGAACTTGCCGGATGACATTCTGCTCATTCCCGTCTCAGTTTGAGAAGCATCACACCCTCCAAGTCCAACACATCGAGTGTGGCGACAGGAGCACAGGGTTAAATGAGTTGGGTTTTGTTTCAAGAAGGAAAGGAAAGTCACCTCGCCATGGATATTAGGATCTAATGGGTCATTTTTTGAAATCCAAACATCGACTGGCTTTTTTGCTCACAATTCTGGTCATTGCACATGTAGGCAAACATTTCAGACTATATTCTGATCAATCAGATCCAACTAGGGACGTGGTCCTTTGTCATCCGTAGCTATCAATCGACAGGTCAGGTAAGAGAGAAGCAACTTCAGTCTGATTCTGATCTGAGCATGCAGAATAATACTTACAAAATGGATTGTTTCACAAACTTGGATAATAAATCATATAATGTTGCCCTCGTCTTGCCTTTCAGCGTAATGTGAAAGATTTATTTCTCTGCACCAACCAATAAATCTGTCTCTTTGGCGGTGTTTCGCCTGATCCTTTTTACATCTTTCAGTCACCGAAGACTGTTGCATTTTTCCAAAATGAAACATGGTCATGATGTATGTCAGGCATTTTTCACAAAGGTTCATCAGATTTAATTCAAAATACACTTAGATGCTGCTGCATGTCCTGACCCGTGGGGCACTTCTCAGGAATCCTGGGAATACTGACACCGCTCCAAATGCAGCGGTCCAGTTTGACGCAGGAATAAGCTCAGAGTACCCATTCACAAGACTTTTAAAAAGCTTTGCAAGCTTCGGTGAGGAAAATAATGCCATACGACAACAAAATCTGTCAACCATACATACAAGAAGGAGCTGTAGGCCACCTTTTCATGAACAATACAGTTGAGCACGAAAGGAAGCATATCCGTTCAAGTTCCTGTTTGGAAAAAAAATCAATGTTTGAACTATATTCCTACCAGTGTATTTCTTTTTGAACAATAGTCTCAATTCAAACACGTGTCAATAGTCCATGACCCTCGCCCACTGTACATCTCCCCACTGAGTTTCAGATGCTCCTTCAAATTTAGATTAAGTAAGGATGTGAGCGCAATGTTAAGGTCATCTTAACAGAGGAAACTGATGAAGGAGGCCCCGATGTGGTGTCAGGTCTTGAGAAGAAAAGGCCATCACTTTCAATTCATTTTGAAAACATCATAGTATCACTTGAAAATCAACAGCTTTTTGGACTACATATGCATGTGAAATAATCTGTTTTATCAAATCAAAAAAAAAATCAGAAAAACTTCTCAAAACCCCCCAGAAATAGTAGTCTTGTTCATCAAAGTGTCACATCCCATCTATTTCTGTCCTTCAATTGGCTAAAATTGTCTGCAATTACATCTTACTCAGACATCGTCTTTGAAATTTGTAGTTCGTGCTGACAGAAATGCGACAACATCCTTCAGTAAATCATAACAGGACCTGCTGGTTTTTTTGTGGTATTTTATGTCCATGAGAACATTGCCAATACTGTATGTACATGGTTGACTTATGGTTGGTATTGCAGTGTATTGAAATATAGAATAGATAAGCTATCAATCTTCTGTCAATAATAATAATAACAATAATAATAAATCAAATTTACATAAACAAAGACACAGAAGCTCCATTTTCAGGGAGGTTTTCCTGCCTCGGATTACAGTTACCATCAACAGGGAAGCTGTCGTGTGTTTTCTAGTCATTTAAAGTGGCATTGCTGAGGTTGAAGGCTGTTGCTTGCGAAATCCAAACATTCATTTCGGATGAAATGACGGTGAATTGTAACAACATTCATAGATTAGAAAACAGTCAGAGAGCAAAAGTGATCAGTCCCTGAGTGCTCTGCTTCATTTCTGTTCCCCAGTCACAGCTGACCAATGGCAGACAGAATGGAAAGTCCCATAGCTGTGAAGGTGGAGGAGCAATCTCAGAGTGTCCTTTTCACATATTTCCATGGGGATATAGGCAGCATGGTGGATGCACACTTCACCCGTGCCCTTAGCAAAACACATGAGGCCAAGGCACCAGCAATGAAGAACAAGAAAAGACGAAAACTTGTTAAACTCGGTGAGTTCACAAAATAAATGAATCCGTTAACAGCTGTTTTATATGACTGGGAACAAAAGAACAAGTCGTTTTTGTGATATATCTTAAACAGGCAGAGACAGACAGACAGACAGACTCTCTCACACACACACACACACACACACACACACACACACACACACACACACACACACACACACACACACACACACACACACAACATTTCAGTTTCACCCATCCCATCCATGACACTGTTCTCTTGCAGAGGAATCAAACACCTGTCAATGGAGTACTGCTCCCTCTACCACTTATACAGAGGCCCAGTTTCAGCCACATCTTCAGCTCAGCAGCTCCAAAGAGTCCCACTCTAGTGTGCCACTCAGCCCTGCAGAGGACTGTCCCAGCTCATGGCCCCTGTTCCCCACTCGACAAGCAGGAGGCCTGGGGCTGCCCCCCGTCACATACTCCCTGTCTCATGGGGGGTTGGGTCTCACTGGACAGCAATATGCTACGTCCTTACTCAACCTTCTGCATAGTGACCGGACTGAGATGGGAACAAGCATGCCGTCAAGCTCCAAGCCAGACCTCCTCTCGAGCTGGGCAACTCCTGCAGGCTTCAGAGACCCCATGGACCCAGCCGTGGCCTTTGAACCTGGTACGTCTGCCTTCCACTTCCACGCATAATACTGTGAAACAGCATCTTCATGTAACTCCAAGTAATCCTAAATCCAGGGGGGACAGACCCTAACTATACTCTTTGGAAGGGTTACGGTTTTAACCCTGCTGCAAGTGTCTATGTGATCAAATAGTTAAAAGTCTGACCAAAATTCACAAACTAATATTTTTAACATCACTTTACTTTAATCATCACACGTTTTGTATGAGGTAGAAAAAATAATTTTTAAGGGATTAGTTGGAAAAACCAATCCCATAAAAAGTATCCACCCCCCTTCATTCACACTTCATTACTGTCACATGTGTCCATCCACGTTCAAGTTCTAAATGCCTTTGACACTTATTGAAGGGTATTTGGCTAACATTTTGCTGTTTGATAATGAACTACTATTACAACTATTATTATTATTATTACAGTGAATCATAATTTAAAGACATTTATATTGTACTCTGTCATGTCTTAAGACTGCAAATTAATTTTAGAGGTGTTTTCAAATGTCTCAAACTCGCCTCCCAACTTTCAGGACGAGCCATGGACAAGAAGGACCTATACTGGTATTGAGAAGAGAGTGGCTGCGTTGAGAGGCTGAGACTGAGGTTAACTTCAGCGAAACCCAACAAACACCCGCTGAGCTGGAGAGCCTCCTGACTCTCTGTTCCCTTCCTGTCAATGTCAGACGGTTTCTCGCCAAACAGGCCGCTGCCAACCCCAGAGGAAGAATGAAGGGGAAGTTCTTCCTCTCCCACTTGCCGCTCTCCCCGTTTCTCAACAAGGTGACTTCAGCGCTTTGACATGCAACAGCTGGAACAGCCTTTCAGAGAGGAGACACTGATAAACCAGTTCAGTGACTATCTTAACTCTTCTTATATGTCTCGGAGTGCCGCTCTACGGCTCTGTATGCTGCTGCAGTCAAGCTTAGAGGAAGGACATTTGCTTGTAGCTGTAGCAGTGGTTGTCTTGGTAGATCGG
This sequence comes from Lampris incognitus, assembly GCF_029633865.1. Lineage (NCBI taxonomy): Eukaryota > Metazoa > Chordata > Actinopteri > Lampriformes > Lampridae > Lampris > Lampris incognitus. The sequence goes on along the minus strand of NC_079211.1, from coordinate 30,746,841 downwards.
TAAATATACCAGGATTAAGTTAAATCCAAAGCCCTATAAAATATCGGGATGTGGAATGGATTTATATCCTTTGACATCCCTGTAAGTTTTCTTTGCATATCCAAATAGAAAAAAAAAGAAAAAAAAAGGTCTGAAGCTATACGTGTTAATGACTTGTTTTCTTTATTCTTGAGCTTGGATGGCCTCTACAAAAGCACCGTGTACAGGTGCATCGTATCAAATATAAACTGTAGAAGAGGTATCAGCAAGTAAGGGGAAGATCTCAAATGATAGTCAATGTTTCATGTAGTACTTAAGTTGGTGATATGAAATGTCTCTTATTACAAAAAGTATGGCTTGAAAATACAACTTATTAAAGTCATGAGCAACTGACAAAAAACTACCCTTGGTGTCTTCAACAACACTGACACCCAATGGCCAAGGCAAACACACGATGGAAAGGGTGTTGCCATATACCCTTAAAGAGTAATGCATTCACATGTGCGCACATATGGCATCTGGCTTGTACTTTCCTGATTGACTTTTTCGCTTGGACAATGAAATGTGTCTCCCACATGTCCCATCCAGACAGACATGACAATTTGCAGTTATTTTACAGCTGAATAGAGACCTACCATGAAGGTCCAGAAAGAGGAGCCCATGAAAAGAAGCCATTAAGGCTACATTAGAGTTTTGTTTTTTGTTTTTTTGTTTTTGTTTTTTTTGCCCCCCCCTCCCCCCCACTGTTCCGAGCCCTCCTCCGATACATGTAGTCGCCAGCCGCTTTTTTTCACCTGACAGTGAGGAGTTTCGCAAGGGGGGCATAGCGCATGGGAGGATCACGCTATTCCCCCCAGCCCCCCCCCGAACAGATGCCCCGACCGACCGGAGGAGGCGCTAGTGCAGCAACCAGGACACATACTCACATCCGGCTTCCCACTCGCAGACACGGCCAATTGTATCTGTAGGGACGCCACTACATTACAGTTTTGCAAAAAGTATAAAAAGGCACGCACATCCAAATGACAAATACTAGATGCTGGACAGAATAACCTGTGAAAACATGGAAAAATAGAGTCTGCACACTAGATAATGCTCCCATGAACATTTATTGGTAAACCATTATTCCCCCTGGACAGCCTACGGCAAATTTTAGCACTCGGTAGTGTCAAGACAAGATGGATTTTATTTCTATGTCTACAAAGGCCTGGTTGTGAAGACACACACGCAGTTCTTCATCACCACCATTGCTAATTTTCTCAGTTCTATTCACCTCATATACTTTTACCTCTTTACACATTCAGGCTAGCTGACATTGGCCGATGAACACGATCTGGAGGTGGCCAGGTGGTCATTAAACCGAAGGAGAATGGAGATTAGGTATTTTTGGACAGAACATAGGAAGCATAATGAGATTAATAAGATCCAATTTATTTTCACCTTTCGTGGAGGTTCATGAAAAGTCCATCAAAGTTCAGAGCCCAGAGACTGCATTTGGAGAGTATTAATTAGTATGGATGTTATCAAGTCTGTTTCAGCTGAGCCCGAGTCATGACCAAGACCAAGGAGGTTGAGATCAAGTCAAGATCAAGAATGGAGTAGGTCACATGTTTCAAAGTACACATTTAAAAATAGTATAATAGGATAAGAAGTATGTTGTGTGATAACATCCTGACCAAATTAATTCAGGTGATATTCTAATATGTTGGGGCGACATTTCTGATGTTTAAATTACGTTTCCAGTTGTTCATTCATTCTCTATACTCTCGGTCCTCATTTTCAATTTTCTTGGTCCAGTTCAGGGTCACGGGGGCCTGGAGCATATCCCACCAGGCACTGGCTGAAAGTCAGCGTCACAGCCAGTAATCAGTCCACCGAACTCCCCCCCCCCCCCACACACACACACACACACACACATATAAACACAAACACACAGTCACTTTATATTCTTATATATCTGGACAAATTAGGTTTTCCAATTTATCTAACATGCATGTCTTTGGAGTGTGAGAGGAAAACTATATAACACAGGAAGAGCTGTGTTATAAAACACAGGCTCCACCTGCTGTGAGGCAACAGTGTGCTAACCACCAAGCCACAATGCTGCCTCCTGGGTCCTGTGTTTGCTGTTTCCTGTTGTGCTTTTTACGTGTAAACAAACAAGCCAAAACAGGGATCCGGACAAACCCAGGACCACAATAAATGTAACTCCACAGGGATGTTAACAGGGTTGTTTTATAACCAAGGAGACATTTAGACATGTTATGTATGAGTCTGTATTGATCGATGGGCTGACTTAACCCGCTTTCGGAGGGCCTCCACCGGCCGGCTTTGCCGGCATTCGGGTGGCCGCTTCCTTCGGTCTTGCGGAGTTCACCCAAGGGCGGCAACAACGACATGACTCTGGGCGTCGTCGGCTGCGCGGTGGGGTCCCCCATCTCCGGTGCTACTCTGGGAACCATGAAACAAAGCGCGGTGCGGGGCGGCTCGCCCTGACGTCCCCTCCGTGCACCTCCGGGTACCCGATGATTACTTTTTTCTTCTTTTACGCGTGCGGGTCGGGGTTTCCGTGAGCGCTGAGAGAGCTGCTGTCGGTGTCTCCGAGGCGCGCAAAGAGCAAAGGCAGCTGCCATGAGATGTGCGTCAGCCCGTCAGCCTCGCACGCACGCCATCCATGATTGGACTATGACCTCAGATCAGACGAGATAACCCGCTGAATTTAAACCCATTACTAAGCGGAGGTCCATGAGTACTGGGATGGCATCCAGCGCTTTACCTGTGCCCCCGTCCATAGGGTTAGTGGTTGTGTCAGGAAGGGCATCCGACGTAAAATTTTGCCAGATCATTATGCGGATTGACAAGACCGCCATCGGTGTTGTGCCCTCACAGGGTACCGATGGAAACTGTCGATTCCGCTGTGGCGACCCCTGGGAAACAGGGAACAAGCCGAAAGAAGAAGAAGAAGATGTATGAGTCTGTATAGTTCCACGTTTCATTCTTTGGGGAAAACAAACCATTTTCAGAGTAGGTGCCAAGAAGCTACTCACCTGATTTCACCTTGTGGACTATTTTCAGCTATCTTCACAGTCATTTTATACATGTAATTTCAGGTGCCTGGATAAGAATGAGGAGGCTCATATTTTAAGTGTGGACCCCTCCAACTGGTCCTTTCTAATAATCAGCATGGGAGTCATGATGGGATACACCCCTCCTAACCCTCATAACAAACACCATTCATGGCCACAGATGGCAGAGTGTCTATCTCCACATGCCTGTGTGTGGATTATTGATAGTAATGTGCTAATATTAGCCTTCTACCATCTGGTAGTGAATAAAACCCATATTTAAATGGGACAATGCATCTCTAGAACCAGGCAACACCCTTATCACCATCCGGGTGTGCATATCTAAATGTGACCACTGATCACTCGCAACTGCATGCGTGAACAAACTGCACACAGCGGCAATATAGTCTACATACAATAACATGGCAAGAAGGAGAAAGAATGGTTTATAGAGAGTCTGTGGGTGCAATCAAAGAGGGAAAATGGACGGAGGAAGGAATGGCACAGATTTCTCAGGCTTCTTGATGCATGTGGATCATGGTAAGCCCTAAGGGTTGACCCTAAGGTTGTTTTTTTTTGTATGTTTTGTTTTGTTTTGGGGTTTTTTTGCCTGTTTCAGCACAGAAGAGAACAAGTGGTAAAACAGAGGGAAGACTGAACAAAAGGCTTTGACTTTTAGCATTCTGTTTTTTGCAGTTAGAACTGTAAACATGTTTACTTTGAACTAACATTTTTTCTATTAAAACAACACATTAGTTGTTTGAATTTAAAATCCCCTGTTTTGACTTGGCATTTGTTTGCTTTGATTGTAGAGCAAGACATAAAACAAAACTTTTTCAACTAAATGGCTACGTTAGTGGAACTTGTAGGCATGCGTGTAGAACTGGCATTATTAGATAAACAGAACAAATAAACTAGGAGAGTGCAGATACCTGCCAGGTGTATCTCCCCTGTGCCCAGACTTAGGCGAAAAACCAGTTGAGGAAGTTAGCACTCAATTGTGGTATAAAACAGGTTTTTCAAAGGTTTTGAATCACCGCAAACATGAAAAGTCCTCGATCATACAGTCATAACTGTGCACAAAACTTATTAGACTGGGGGCATCCGGGTAGCATAGTGGTCTATTCCGTTGCCTACCAACATGGGGCTTGCCGGTTCGAGTCACCATGTTATCTCCGGCTTGGTCGGGCGTCCCTACAGACACAATTGGCCATGTCTGCAGGTGGGAAGCCGGATGTGGGTATGTGTCCTGGTCGCTGCACTACCACTTTCTCTGGTTGGTTGGGGCGCCTGTTCGGGGGGGAAACTAGGGGGAATAGTGTGATCCGCCCACGCGCTACGTCCTCCTGGCAAAACTCCTCACTGTCAGGTGAAAAGAGACGGCTGGCGACTCCACATGTATCAGAGGAGACATTTGGTAGTCTGCAGCCCTCCCTGGATCAACAGAGGGGGTGGAGCAGCAACTGGGATGGCTTGGAAGAGTGGAGTAATTGGCTGGGTACAATTGGGGAGAAAAAGGGGAGAAAAAAACCCTTATCAGACTGACTGGCCCAGTAGTATGCAAGATTATCAGCAGAGAGATATATGCACACACAAACAGAAAAATCAGTGTTTTTCCTGGCATTATAAGACTTTAGCGCTGCGCCCAAGTTGACTGAAGAGGAACTATGGAATGGCTTTCAATATCATCTGGATCCTGCTTGGGGATTGATGTACTGAGCATGGTCTGGAACTGTTGACAAGAGGAGGTATCAGCCAGTCGTACAAGGTTTAGCTTTGGGCGGCTCTGCTTTTTCTGCACCCTTCTTTTCCGGTGAAGATGGATGGACAGGGTGGAGTGGATAAGGTGGTGGTCAGTCTAGCAGTCATCAACACTGTCATCACTCTGATGTTAAGTACCTCTCGTCAGTATTTGACGGACGATAATGTAGTCAATGAGGTACCAAATGTTAGAACGAGGGTGCCTCCAGGTTGTTTAAATTTGTTCTTCTGGTGGAAGAGTGTGTTGGTGATGGTTAGGCTGTGTTCTGAGCATGTTGTTAACAGCAGTATGCCATTGGAGTTTGTGTTTCCAACTCTTTCCTCGCCAATTATGCCTCTCCACAAGTTGTAATTTCGTCCCACCCTGGCACTGAACTCTCCAAGCAGAATTAGCTTATCCTCCTTGGGGTCTTTGGTGAGAACATTGTCCAGGTGGGCATAGAAGGTCTCCTTTACTTCATCTTGTGAGTCAAGCATTGGAGCATATGCACTGATGACAGTGCCGCTTTGGTTATTTACAAGCGCCAGTCATATTGTTATCAGGCATTCTTTCATGCCCAGAGGAAGCTCAGCAAAGTGGCAAATGAGGCTGTTTTTGATGGCAAAGCAAGCACCATGGATCCTCAGCTCATCAACTGCTTTTCCTTTCCAGAAGAAAGTGCAAACAACCCCTTTCCTCTTTCAGCTGCCCTTTATTGGCCAGTTGAGTTTCAGAGAGTGCGGCAATATCAATCCGGAATCTCTGCAGCTCTTGGGAGATGATGGCAGTACGCCATTCAGGTCGATCACTGGATTGATTGTCCACGAGGATTCATATGTTTCAGGCCTCAAATATGCGAGTTTCTGTTTCTGACTGCATGGTGGTGATCTCACTTGATGCAGTGGTCCACACAGGAAGGTATGAGGCAGACTATGTTTAGGGCCCCTTTTCTAGCCCCCTCCCCAACTGGGGTGAGCAGAGTGGATCCTAAATATGACTGCTCAGTCATGGCTGCAGCAGCTGAGAAGCCCCTCCGCCTTACTCCCAGGGCTTAGCAACTGATCATACACCCACTGGCTGTGTGCTAGGTTGGGGCTAGGGGCTGCAAGACTTCACTGTCCTACCCCAATCACCTCTTTCTGATCGCCACAGGGCTTTGACCCAGGATGTTCATGGGTTGATTCCCTTGCAGGAGGATGCTTGCACGTCACAGGTTTTTACATGGAGTGGCTGATGCGCCTGCAGCCACCACACGGTACTTGGCAGCGAGTGGCCAGAGTCCGCCTTCACTGCCATTGTGACCTGGAGACATCTTCCGCCAGTTATGCCATTGAGGTCTTTGTTGGACTGCACTTCATCTGGAATCTCCCCCCTTGACCTATCTGCCTTGGGTGACCCTACCAGGAGCCAAACTCCAAACAGCATAGATATTGGGATCATTAGTACACGCAAGCTTTTCCACCATGGCAAGGTGGCAATCTAGGGGAAGACACACACACACACACACACACACACACACACACACACACACACACACACACACATACACATGCATGCATACACGCGCACACATACATACACACGCACACACGTGTTGTAACCAAACACATAATCCCCTCCAGGCTACCACCTGGCAGAGATAATTGCAGATTTCCTGCAATGCATTGTTATTCAGCGTCATTTATTTACCCCTCCTTTTCTTGAGGTTTTGCAATGGAATGAGTTGGGTTTTGAGACAAAAGTATTACAGAAATGCAACTGATGTTTATTTCCATACCTTTTCAATAAACTAATGTGTAAAAATAATGTCAACACTTAGTGAGGTACATCACTTTTACTAGAAAAAAAGCATTGTATTTTGAGTAAGATAACTACTTTGTGTGCTTGGAAACCGGAGCACCCAGAGGCAATCCACACAGATACAGGGAGAACATGCAAACTCCGTACAGAGAATGACCCGGGACAACGCCCAACATTGGAATGTGTGTGTGTGTGTGTGTGTGTGTGTGTGTGTGTGTGTGTGTGTGTGTGTGTGTGTGTGTGTGTGTGTGTGTGTGTGTGTGTGTGTGTGCTCTGTGATGGTCTGGCGACCTGTCCAGGGTGTCTCCCCACCTGCCGCCCAATGACTGCTGGGATAGGCTCCAGCATCCCCGCGACCGTGAGTAAGGATAAGCGGTTTGGATAATGAATGAATGAACTACTTTGTGTTTAACTACTTTGTGTTGCAGAAAAACAGCCATTAAGGTAGAAGTTGTGAATTGATTGGCTAAAGGTTTTCAGCTAATCTACATTATTCAAGAGCCACCCAATATTAATGATGTGGTATTGTTTATGCATTTTAAACAAAAGTTAACTGCAGTGCTCCAGTAGAAAAGGAGGCGCTCCTTGTCTGCCCTGTCCAAACACTGGCACTGTAACGAGGTTATGAAACAATGATAACCTTTCACACAATGACATTAGAAACTGAAAGCCCATGGTTTCATTCATTGATGCTGTTAACCTAACTACTATGGTAATGAGTTATTTTGCATTCATCGGCGACCTATTGATGGTGACCCAAGAGAAGGTCACACCATTAACCTAGCATGCTGTGGACGTTTGTACAGGAATCCTGCAGCATAAGCGGCACAAGGCACCACTTTTGTCCCCTTGTAGGTTCCCATTCCACCGGGGTCAGTTCAGAAAATGACCACACCAGCCGAGGAATAAACTTCTCAGAAAACAACCAGTATTGCTATCTGCAATACTACCTGTACCGTGACATTCAATCAGCAAAATGTCCAGGATGATGGATCTCAATCCGGCCTTACTGTTCCTCCTAATCTATCTCCCCCTTTGCTGACCTTTGCATTGGCTTTGGCTGGTACCTTTTTATTGATTTGTTGTTTTTGACCACGCACTTAACATACCTTATATGCTTCTCATGTAAGAACAACATCACAGTCAGAAAGGCTGCAGTGACAACAGGGAGTCATTTGTGGTATGTTTAGTAAACATTAAAGGACCCATGAAATAGCAATTTTAAGTAACGCTGAATGAAACGTAGTGATCAGGTGAGATTTTATGAGCAGAGGGAGTTTGATTTGACTTGCAGCTAATGTTGGCTGAGTATTTTTATAAGAAAGTTGACATCGGTATGCTATTGTCTAGTTTCACATGGATGCTAGAAGACCACTCGACTTTTCTCAACCTCACTGCCTTCCATTTTAGTGCATGCCTGCAAGCATGGGATGTTGTAACTTAAAAAAATGACTATTTGTCAGGAAAAGAAAAACATTACTCTTATCAACAGAAGAAAAAAACTTTTTTGTAACTGAAACGAATGTAGTGTTAACCAGATGTAAAGTAGTGGAAGACAAAGGTAATGAGAATGAAAACATGTTTTTCATTTCATGGGACCTTTAAGGACTAATGTGTCAGGTGGATTATTTCAACTCAAGCTATTATGAACAATGTGAGGCATACACACGACAATAAAAGCAGATGAAGAGAAGAGGAAACTGGACAAATAAAAGAAATACACTCCATACACACATGCACACAAAAGGTGTAAATCTCATCCCCTCAAAATTTCTATTCATGCTCAAGCTCTGAATAAAGGTATGTGCAAAGGAGGGTTAGAAAGCAAGAAATCAAGAATAAAAATTCAGTGGACTGAAATGTGTGTGTGTATGTGAGAGGGAGGGGGCACTCCTAAACAACAAACTATGAAGAAACTGCTGAAAATATTCTGTGCTGAAGAGAGGCAGCACTTGGGAGGGAGGAGCAGCAAAAGATATGAACTTTTCCTGGATACAGGCATGGGTTTCAGATACAAACAGGCTTTAACACCTAATCCCTCTTCCTTTAAGGTTAATCATAATCAGTCTGATCAGGGACCCGCGGGGCAGAAACAGTCTGAATTGACGATTGGCGATCGATTGACGTGACGTTTTCAAAGAGCCAGTGATGCTGATTGTTGAGGGAGAGGAAGGGGATTAGGTGCGTGGTTGTAATTGATGTATCAGCTGCCCAAGCAACATCTTTGAGCAAAGCGTTAAAAGACATTTGCAGGGATAGCGGTCTATTCTTTTGCCTACCAACACGGGGATCGCCAGTTTGAATCCCTATGTTACCCCCGACTTGGTCGGGTGTCCCCACAGACATAATTGGCCGCGTCGCGGATGGGAAGCCGGATGTGGGTATGTGTCCTGGTTGCTGTACTAGTGCCTCCTCTAGTCGGTCGGGGCGCCTGTTTGTGGGGGGGGGGGGACTGGGGGGAATAAGTGTGATCCTCCCATGTGCTATGACCCCTGGTGAAACTCCTCACTTTCAGGTGAAAAGAAGCATCTGGCGACTCAGAGGAGGAGGCATTTGGTAGTCTGCAGCCCTCCCCGGACCAGCAGAGAGGGTAGAGCAGCAAGAGTGGGTTAACTGGCCAGATACAATTGGGGAGGGAAAAAAAGGGGGGGGGACATTTGCAGGAACCTATACCTATGAAGAGTGCATTGACCCTTTTGCATCAAGCAGCAAATGAGTTTCCTGTGCACAAATACAGTGACATAGCAACTACAGTTTGTCTTTGTTCCTTTAGATTTGAGTCACTCAATTTCATGTATATCACCATTGCTTTGCATCCTGTGTTTAATTAGTTAACAGTTTTGATGCAATACCAAGAAAGTTGACCTCAGGAGAAGCTTGGAGAGAATTTCCTCAACAGATACAGCTTATGCTGCATGGCTATGGTCCTATAAATGTACATGACTGAGACTGGCTTACCGTGCAAGGGCTGTGTGAATGTCAAACTGAGTTAACTACAGGTGTGAATCTTTCTCTGACACACTTTTGGCTCGGCTATCGGTCTTTCGGTCATGATGTCACAATACCTCTGATCCTTGGAAGATGGCGCCCAGTGTCGTGTTGCCCTTGGAAACGGCCCAAGTCCGAAAGACCGATTAAACTCGAGAATGGGTAGTCTTATCTGGGAATCCCCATTGCCAGTAAATCAAAGCCCTTGCATTGGCTGCCCAATAATAGTTCCTAAATACAGGAAGGCCTAAGCCTCCCTCCTTTATTGGCTTTTGCAGATGTGCTTTAGCTATGCGATGAGCGTTATATCCCCAAACAAATGGAAAGATAATAGAGTCCAGTTTCTTAAAAAATTATGACGTCAAAAAGATTAGCAGATTCTGAAATAAGTACAAAAATCTGGAGAGAGACACCATCTTAATTGCGTTGATACGCCCCACTATAGACAATGGCCGAATCCTCCACTTCACTATGTTCAATTTAAGCTTTGTGAGCATATCGGCATAATTGAGTTTAAATAAGAGTTTGGGATTTCGTGGTATTATGAGCCCTAGATATTGCAAATGATCATATTTTAGTTTAAATGGTAGAGCATTCAGGAAATCTGAATGTATACTGTCCGATGGTGGCATGAACTCACTCTTACCCCAATTAATTATGTAACCAGAGAGTCTGTCAAATGATTTAACAAAATCTAACAAGGGAGGAACAGAGGCTTGTGGGTCGGTGAGATATATCAATGTATTATCAGCATAAAGGCTCACACAGCTTTTCAGGTTTCCTATCTGAATACCTCTGATACAGGAATGATTCCTAATTCCTATTGCAAGGGGCTCAAGGGGTATGTCGAAAAATAAGGGAGATAGAGGATCCCCCTGTCTGACCCCACATTGTAAGTCAAAAGGCCCAGATCTGTCACTACTGGTGAGGCAGAGATACAGCATTTTGACCCATACGATAAAGGAATCTCCAAACCCAAATCTTTGAAGTGTTTCAAACATATATGCCACTCTATTTGATCAAATGCCTTTTCGGCATCGAGGGACAAGATGGCCGCTCTACAGTTCCCGACCTGGTTGGTATATAAATTGTTCAGAAGCCTGCGTACATTGCAAAATGAGAAACTACCTGGGATAAACCCTGTTTGGTCAGGATGTATAACTGATGAAATATGCCTCCCCAATCTGTTAGCTAGTGTTTTTGTAACCGACTTCTGATCAAAGTTGAGGAGAGTGATGGGTCTGTAACTTCCGGGTTCTGTTTCCTCATTGCCTTTTTCTTAACAAAATACATATATTTGCTTCGTATAGGGACTTAGGCAATCTGTTATTTTTAATGGAGTCGCTAATCATCTGGAGTAAAAGTGGGGCAAGTGTCTTATGAAATGCCTTGTAAAATTCACAACCAAACCCATCTGGGCCTGGCACTTTACTAGAGGGAAACATTTTAATTGCCTCTATTAATTCGCTCTCTGAAAAATGCGAATCTAATTCTAACCTAGCTGACTCATTCTGTTTTGGCAAATTAAGAGAGTCGAAGAAGCCAGCAAAGTCTGCACTAGTGGCCTGAGACTTAGCAGTGTATAATTCTGAATAAAATTCTTTAAATCAGTTGTTTATTTCTCTGTGGTTAATTAACAAATCACCTGTTTTGGATTTAATTTTGTGAATTGTACGGCTCGCCTGTGCTTTTTCCAATTAAAAGTCATCCATGGACTCCACTATTTAAAGACCAAACTACACAAAATTTGCCCATCCGTTTCTCCATTGTGTGATAGTTGAAGACGGTTCTCTCACGTATCTTTTCTGGCTGCTTTTCTGGCTCTGTCCTCACTTACACAAATTTTGCCGTGAAATATTCCAGTGGTTCTCCAGGGTCTATGAAACGGACATTCCTCCTGATCCAGAACTGGCACTCTTTGGATGCTCAGAGTCTACTTTAAGCCATACACCTGAGGAACAATCGGCATTGATGGTTGGCATAGTAGCTGCCAAGAAAATTATCCTAACAGATTGGAAATCACCTACGCCCCCCTGCTTTCAGAAATGGCTCAATGAAATTATCATAATCATACAGATGGAGAGAATACGCTCCCATAAATCTAAAGCACCCAGTAGATTCCTGAACATATGGGGTCCATTCATTGACTATCCAAAAGAAATATACTTTTTTAATTACAGTCTGATGCAACCCGGTACTCGTTACCTTTTATCTGTACTCTTGTAATACCTGTGTGATTTCTTGAATATAAAACCGAAAAACTGAAAATAAAATATAGTGAAAAAAAAAACTCGAGAATGGGTTACACTTTTTTTCTTTCCCTTCTTGGAAGAGAAACGAAGGAAAGAACATAGAGGACTTAACCAAGATGCGCAGGATGGCCTTGCAGCAGTGAGACGCAAAATCGATCACGTTCAAATATATTTGGGCGGCAATGTTAGTATGTTCTTTGCATTTTCGCAAAGGTAAGCTTTCCTTTCTCTCACACACACATAACGTTAGCTAACTGTAATGATCTGTGCCCTCTGGCTATGTTAACTTATAACATTAATAAAGCAAGGACGACTTCTCTCGTGCTGGGTGTTTATTCACCGACCGGATTCCGACTGACGTTGTTACGTACATCACGTGACTTTGTTGTGGCGTTACGGAAAGCCGTAAGGGACGTTAGCAAATCAATTGTTACTAGCAAATATTACATCTCCCTTTTTCTGAAAAGTGCTGCTTTCTCTGCAGAGATACAGACCACGTTGAGCACGTTTATAAGCGAATACAATCTTAATAAGAAAGAATATGAAGGTGGAACTCTTATATAACTGGACTGCAACAAAGTAATGTAAAACATTTCCTTCACTGTCTAAATGTGACACCGTAATAACATTTCATCTTTTTTTTTTTTTCATTTCATTACTGGTAACTGCAAACAGCAGGTAGGTACACAAGGTAAGTGAACGCTGTAAATATTTCTTTTCAAAACATAGCAGGTGTAGTACAGGTTGGTGTAAAATTCTCTCTTTTTTTTAACATTCATAAGTCAAGGATTTGTCTTGGTTTGATCGTGCGACCTGACCTCGTGGTGTAACCAGGCTGTGTGTCTGGTTGTCGCTGATTGTTCGTGTCTGGAGGTTCAGCATGCTCTTGCTGATGGGCTTGTGTGTTGTTGTTAGCGCTGGTAACAGTCTGCTGTGAAGTGTGTGTGTGTGTGTGTAGTGTGAGTGTTCACTCTGCTTTGTCGCAGGTGTTGACGGTTGCGTTGGTAGATCTGACCTTCTTTGGTTTGGATGTGGTAGCTCCTGTCTGTGTTCACTGGTCTTTCCACAGTTGCAGGTCTCCAGGATCCATCCTCCTGCCGGAAGCGGATTGGTGTGCCTGCGGGCAGGTGGGGCAGAGGTTTGGCTGTTCAGTTGTAGTATGCCTGCTGGCGCTGTTGACATACCTCTCTCCTTTTGTGAACATCCTCCTGACTGGCGATCTGTGGCTGCAGGTGTTTTGCTATTGATGGGAGAATGGACCGCAGCCTCCGACTCATCAGTAGCTGTGCCGGTGATTTCAGGTTGTCCACCGGTGTGTTGCGATACTCCAGTAAGCTCATGTAGGGGTCTTTGTTCTCAGCTTTGGCTTTGTCCAGGATGCGTTTGGCCGTCTGGACAGTCTTCTCGGAGAGGCCGTTGCTCTGTGGGTAGTGGGGGCTTGTGGTGGTGTGTGAGAAACCCCATGTCTGTGAGAAGTTACGGAACTCACCAGAGCTGTAGCACGGACCGTTGTCGCTGTTGATAGTCTCGGGGATTCCGTGTCGAGCCATTGCTGCTTTCAGCTTCATGATGACGGCAGATGAGGTGCAGCTGTAAAGTCTCTCTAGCTCGAAGAATCTGGAGTAGTAGTCCACAGTGACTATGAAGTCCTGTGAGTTCCATGTGAATAGGTCTGTGCCTATCACTTGCCACGGCCGCTCGGGTATGGCGTGTGACATCATTGGTTCCTTTGCATTTGCGCTGCGCCGTTCTTGGCATATGCTGCAGTCTGCTACCGCATCCTCGATCTGTTTCCCCATGCCAGGCCAGAACAGTAAGTCTCTTGCTCGGCATTTGCTTTTTTCCACGCCAAGGTGGCTGGCATGGATGCGCTGTATCATGTCCTTGCGAAGCTTTTGGGGGACAATGATTCTCTCACCTTTGAACAGGATACCGTCCATTTCTGAGATTTCTGCTCTGTGGTTCCAGTATTCCTGGATGCTGGGCGGGCACTTTTTCTTTGTGTCTGGCCAGCCAGTGAGTGTGGCTCGTCTGAGTGCGGTGAGCTGTGGATCTTGCGCTGTTTCCTGCTTGATTTCTGTGAGTCTTGTGTCGCTCACAGGGATGTTGCTGAGGACTGTGTGCACTTGGGCCTCCATCCCTTCCTGTAGGTCACTGTCGTGGTGTTCTATTGACTTGCGTGACAGTGTGTCGGCCACCGGTATGTCCTTACCGGGGCGGTGGATGATTTGGATGTCGTATTTTTGGAGCGCCAGGATCATCTGTTGCAGCCGGGGTGGTGCTGCTGCCAGTGGCTTTTTTAGTATTGCCTCCAGAGGCTTGTGGTCTGACTCCACAATCACTTTTCGTCCGTACATGTACTCGTGGAACCTCTTGCAGCCGAAGACCACAGCGTAGAGCTCCTTTTCTATCTGTGCGTAGTTTTCTTCAGTGCTGTTGAGTGACTTGGACGCATAGGCAATTGGTTTGCCATCTTGGAGCATGACAGCCCCAAGGCCACTTTTGGATGCATCCACTTGGAGTCGCAGCTCTTTCTGCGGGTCGAAATATGAGAGTACTGGACCTGGGTGCTGTGTAATGAGATTCTTCATCTCTTGGAACGCCTTGTCGTGGACTGCATCCCACACAAACTCACTGTCCTGTTTCAGAAGCTGTCTGAGGGGTGAGTTTATCTGTGAGAGGTGTGGAGCGAATCTGGCGAGGTAGTTGATCATGCCGAGGACTGTCTCCAGCTCTGCTTTGTTCTGTGGGGGTTGCATGTCCTTGACCGCCTTCACCTTGTGTGGGTCTGGTTTGATGCCTTCGTGTGAGAGCGTGTGGCCGAAGTAGCGTACCTCGGACACGCATATGTGACACTTGTCGGGGTTGAGCTTCACCCCTCGCTCCCTTGTGCGCTTCAGCATCGCTCTGAGACGCTGGTCATGTTCCTCTTTAGTCTTGCCGAACACTAGTATGTCGTCCACTATGGCCGTCACACCGTCCAATCCTTCATATGTTTCATCCACGCGTCTCTGGAACTCGTCTTGAGCGGACACGATTCCGAATGGCAGTCTGAGGAAACGATACCTGCCAAACACTGTGTTAAATGTCGTCAACATTGAGGATTCAGTGCTCAGTTTGATGGCCCAATAGCCTGACCGCGCGTCTAACACGCTAAAGTACTCAGCTCCAGCGAGCTTTGTGGTGGCGTCCTCCAGCGTGGGGAGGGGGTAGTGAGGTCGTTGTATCACTTTGTTAAGAGCTCTGGGGTCTAAACACACTCTAAGTTTGCCTGTCTTTGGCTTCTCAACAATGACGAGTGCGTTCACCCATTCTGTGGGTTCTGTTACCTTACAGATTATGCCGCCTTTCTCCATGCTGTCAAGCTCGTCCCTCAGTTTGCTGCGTAGGGCGATGGGGATTCTGCGTGGCGGGCAGACGACCGGCGTTGCATCTGGTGTGACGCGGAAGGTGCACTCGCCTGGGAACTCTCCAATTCCCTGGAAAACATCTGCATACTCATCCATTATGCTCTGTGATGTGACATTGTTTTCCTCGCTCACAGCCATCACTATTTTTACCAAGTTTAGGTCACGGCATGTTTTCATTGCCATGACTGGTGGGGCGTTTGTGTCAATGACGTAAAAGTCCGGCATCATTGCATTGTCTCTGTACTTACATTTGAGTTTGCATGTGCCTTTCACGCTCAGCGCGCCTCCTCCATATTCAGTGAGTCTGTGTATTGCTGGTTTCAGTGTCACATTTTTGAACAGCGCCTGGAACAGGTTGGTGGGAGTAGTATTGGCCTGTGCCCCAGTGTCTAGTTTAAACTTTACCTTCTGTGGAGGTGTGCCAATTCCAACCTCTACGTAAGCCTGCTCGTTGCTTTTTCCGTTGTTCTCTATTGAGATGCAGTCTATGTACAGCTCTGTCTGTTCTCCCACAGCGGTGCTCTCCACTGTAATGTTGTCGAAGTACAGTTCTTCCTGCTCTCTGTCAGTGGTGTACTCTTCTGGGTTCTCTCCGACGGCATGTACTGTGCCGCGGTAGTACTTTGTCTGTCCCTGGGAGCTAGACTTGCATACTTTAGCAAAATGATTGAGCTTCTTGCATTTAATGCATTGTTTACCCTTAGCTGGGCAAGTGGCTTTAGCGCCGTGTAGCCCTCCACAATAGCTACACGCCCTGGCGGCGGTGCTAACGTTACCCTCCCTTTGTCTGAAGTTAGCGTTAGCTGCTTTGGGTGCGTTCGGTTTGTAAGTCTTTCTGCCTATTGCGTGCACCGTTTCATGTGTGCTGCCCTGGCCCATAAACTTTAGCTGTTGCTTTGCTAGCCCGTGTGAGCGGGCTACATCTATGGCTTTTTCTAGCGTTAGCTCAGCTCCCTGGCTAAGTAGCTTTTCTCTCACTCTGGGTGAGTTGGTGGCAAACACGATGCGGTCCCTGACCATCTCGTCGGCATTTGGGTAGCCACAGTCTTTGACTAGGAGCTTTAGCTCAGTTACAAATCGTTCGAAGGATTCACTCTCTCCCTGCATCTTTTCATGAAATTTATATCTGGCATAAATCGGGTTTGCTTTGGGGGTGATGTACTCAGTGTACTTATCGTAGTACGTTTCTAGCTTCTTGGCTTGTTCTCCGCTGAGTGTCCAAGTGTTGTGCACATCGCGCCCTTTTTCCCCTATCCAGAGCAGGAGGTAGCTGCATTTCTCCTCTTCGTTCTTCCCGCGCAGGGGGCCCTTGAACATTAGCTCCGTTGTTTGTCGAAATCGTCTCCATGCTTCAGGTAAGTTCGCCGATTCCCAGTCCATCCGTGGAGCTGGAACGCCGTACGAATCCATATTGGGTATTTAAACTCCGCTACTCTGACACCATGTAATGATCTGTGCCCTCTGGCTATGTTAACTTATAACATTAATAAAGCAAGGACGACTTCTCTAGTGCTGGGTGTTTATTCACCGACCGGATTCCGACTGACGTTGTTACGTACATCACGTGACTTTGTTGTGGCGCTACGGAAAGCCGTAAGGGACATTAGCAAATCAAATGTTACTAGCAAATATTACACTAACGTTACGTAGCTAACGTTACCGTACAGTCTCACAGGCACAGAACTGTTAAACTGACTGTTTAACTGCGTTAGATGGGTGATGACAACGTTGGCTAACGTTGTACTTGGATACGACTTGAGTTAGCTATGATCGATTTAGCTCGCTATGATACGAACGATTAATGATCCATAGCGTTAACGTTAGCCAGGTAACGTTTATGCAAATGTAAACAATGCCGCTGATCCTTGGAAGATGGCGTTCGGCGTCGCGTTTCCCTTGGAAAAGGCCCAAGTCCGAAAGATCGATTGAACTACGAAGAGTACACTATAGCTATGTAAGGGAAATGGAAGCAGAACAACAGAGAGATAATACTGTAGTGGGAAATGCCTGGGGATGTACTTGGAATGTTGCACTGGGCTCGTGCAGCTAGAGGACCAATCACAGGTTAGCTCGCGCTGTCACAGACGCAACTATATTAGACACCGCGGGAGAGACAAAGCGCCAGAACTGTTTAGTAACCATATCGTAGACTGTCACCTTAGCGTGGGATAGAGCAGGGAAACCTAGCGTATCCTGGGCTGGACAGTAGATACGGTGGCTAGCAGTGGTAGTGTTAGCAGCAGACTGCCTCGGTACCTGTAGCTAGCTGACTACCCCCGAGAGCTTCCCCAGAGAGACTGAGAGAGACATTCACCCGGTCACACCGGAGCCAGAGTACAGAGAGAGAGAGAGACACGCACCCCGGAGAGCAGCCATCCATCTCCCGCCCCGCCTAGAGCTCAGCCGCCCTGTTCCATCACCAGCCCTGGTCCCGAGGTGAGCTTGCTAACCCATTAGCACACGGCTAACTAGCTAACTAGCAGGCTAGCCCTAGCATTGGCGCAGCTATCTAGCTAACGGTGGTGAAGCCCGGTTTGTCGCACCTAAAAGTCCCCGCCTCCATCCATAGTTATCCGGGCTATAGAAAAACCGCGACAAGTGGTGTCAGAAGTGGGATAAAAGGTTGGGATTCGCCATAATCTCAACACCGGAGGATCCTGCCCCGGTCACATGGCGGCATAATTCAGCCTGCACACTGTGAGCTAACCCAGCTAGCAAGAAGCCATTTTGTGAAGCACTGTAATTTCTTCAGTAGTCACGTAAATCAGTGGAAAAATAAAAATGTCACAGGACAAAGAAAATGTAAAAGAACAGTCTGAGTTGAGTCTGGATGGTGCTGGTGTGGGGACAGAAGACCCCGGAGAGCACGCCTGGATGAAGCTCCTCCTGGCGCAGATGGAAACCATGAACCAGACCCAGGTTCAGATGCAACGCCAGATGGAAAACATGGAACGCCAGACCCAGGTTAAGATGCAACGCCAGATAGAGATGCAGATGGAGGCCCTCACAGCGCGTATCGATGGACTAGCGGAAGCGGTGGCTAAGCGATCTCGTCCCCCCACACCTCCCATTCAGCGCACCGATTGGGCCCGTCATCGTTCAGATATCCAAGGTGAGCCTCCCGGTTTGTCGCCCATCGCTCAAGTAGTGAAGCAAGGGGTTTCTCCTAGTAGCCCTCAAAGCGATAGTGGTGTAGGGTCGGCAGGGGCTGTGCTCGGAGAACGAACTAGCAGAACGGTGCAAGACATGAGCCTACTCTCGCAGTTCACCCCGGCCCGGGAGAACCCAGGGGCCAGACAGCGAGACGGCGCTGATCACCTGTTGCCAGCAGCTATGGCCGCAGTGGCTAACTTGAGCGACCGGCGCAACGAGGAGACGCCAGCCAGGTCGAGCAGCAAAGCGGCCCCAGCAGCCCTGCGCTATACAGGAAATGGACCCAGTGAGCCCGCACCACTTACCAGCACTCCGATCGGTCATGGTGGAAAAAATGGAGCGACTGCAGTACCACCCCCCGACGGGATGCAGGGTGGCCAAATGTCCCTGGACAGCAACGGCGGCCGAAACCTGCTGGATGACAGCGTTGGAGGGCAGGCAGGTTCCTCTAGAGGTCAACAGAGCCAGACAGGAGACCTTCAAAGTCGGAGCGGCAACCGAAGCTCACAAGGTCCCGACCGAGGACACGAAAATGACATCAAGCTCCTCGCCACTTTTGATGGTAAGGGCGACTGGGATAGTTTCGTTGGACCATTCGAACGGATGGCGAGAAAGAGGGGCTGGACCGACGAGACCTGTTTGGACGCCTTGTATCTCCGACTGAGGGACAACGCCATGTCTTTTGTCATCGCGCAGCCGGCTCCGATAAAAGATGACTACCACGCGCTCATCACCCAGTTACGCCGCCGCTACGGTAAAGAGCTGCCTGAGGGAACTGCGCGCCGTAAACTCAGCGAGGTTAAGCAGGCCAGAGAGATGACCCTCTATGAGTTTGGCGAGGAAGTGAGGAGACTTGTCACACTGGCATACCCGCAGGTTGGTGTTACACTGCAGGAGGCCTACGCTGCAGAAGCCTTTCTGCGCGGGCTGAAGAACCAAAACATCGCGTATGAAGTCCTGGGGGCAGAACCCAAAACACTAGCTGGAGCAATCAGGAAGGTTGAGGCACGCGAGTATGACTTTAAAGCGACGCTGGGGCGAGAGGTTGAAGGAAAAGGGAGAATCCGGCGAGTAACATGGGAAGACGAGCGGCGTCGCGATAGCTCTCCAAGTCCTCCGCCGGTAGGAGACAGCATGAGCACCCCCGAGCTCAAGACCCTGGCCAGTGGCATCGACAACATTAACAAGGTGAAGTTGCACAGGCACATCAGCCCAGACCACCTACTCCAAGTGTGTTCTAGAGTATGTCCACTGCTGGAGAAAGAGGTTCCTGCCAGCGTGCCTGGTCTCCACAGCATCCTGGGAGCCGGCAGGCAGAACCTCCTGCGTACCAACAAGAGCTGCAAGCATGTTGTGTGGAAGGGCTCAGCGCTGGCTGCTCTGCACTGTGGACGACCCCCAGAGCCTCCTATTATCTATGGGAGTCCACCCAATATCGTGGAGACGAGCAATGGGCGTCGGCTCAATGGCTCCTACCGTCTACGCCAGCTACTGCCTACAGCTGTCTACCAGCACATGAAGATGCACAAGAGGATTCTGGGACATATCTCCTCTGTCTACTGTGTCACCTTCGACCGCACCGGGCGACGCATTTTCACGGGCTCAGATGACTGCCTGGTGAAGATCTGGGGCACAGATGACAGGCGCCATGCTCTGTTGTCTGCTCCAGCACCAGCCATAGGGCCGCAGGAAACACCTGAAGGAGGTCCTCCCGCTGCTGACATGGAGGAGCCGGGGGCGCAGAGAACAGAGGAGTACGAAGGAGTGACAGAGCAGGAGGAGATCGATGAAGACCTTGATCTCCGGCTGGAGGACCTGTTCCACGCAAACGACGATGGAGGACCCAGCACACCAGGCTCCCCGGCTCGGTTCCAGCCGCTCCAACACACTGCTGCCAGCTACTCTTCAGGCGAGTCGACAATCACCCAACGTCGTGGGACAGCAGCCTGTGCTCCGGGCGGGCAGTCCAACGCCCCTGACCCAGAAGGAGACGAAGCCGACGCCGCTGAGTCCCATCTCCCGTACACCACCAGACGGGGCCGGCCAGTCCGGAGGCCCGCCTGGCTCCTAGACTAACTTTGACGGACGTGACTAGTTGACTTGGGGGTTACTAGGCTAGTCACAAGAGTCCAGTATGGATAGCGACCACCCACATTTGTTTGACGCCCTTTGTTCCGGGCCTAGTTCATTTCGCGGGTGTTCTGTCCCGTTTATCGTGTTAGATTAATCAGACTGATCTTTGTAGTCTGTTGTTCATTTATGTTGAAGGGACTCAACAGTGCTGGAGGGGGGCAGTGTAGTGGGAAATGCCTGGGGATGTACTTGGAATGTTGCACTGGGCTCGTGCAGCTAGAGGACCAATCACAGGTTAGCTCGCGCTGTCACAGACGCAACTATATTAGACACCGCGGGAGAGACAAAGCGCCAGAACTGTTTAGTAACCATATCGTAGACTGTCACCTTAGCGTGGGATAGAGCAGGGAAACCTAGCGTATCCTGCGCTGGACAGTAGATACGGTGGCTAGCAGTGGTAGTGTTAGCAGCAGACTGCCTCGGTACCTGTAGCTAGCTGACTACCCCCGAGAGCTTCCCCAGAGAGACTGAGAGAGACATTCACCCGGTCACACCGGAGCCAGAGTACGGAGAGAGAGAGAGACACGCACCCCGGAGAGCAGCCATCCATCTCCCGCCCCGCCTAGAGCTCAGCCGCCCTGTTCCATCACCAGCCCTGGTCCCGAGGTGAGCTTGCTAACCCATTAGCACACGGCTAACTAGCTAACTAGCAGGCTAGCCCTAGCATTGGCGCAGCTATCTAGCTAACGGTGGTGAAGCCCGGTTTGTCGCACCTAAAAGTCCCCGCCTCCATCCATAGTTATCCGGGCTATAGAAAAACCGCGACAATACGTAATGGCACTGCTCAGCGAAGTCACATGCAACCACAGCTCATGTTCACAGACCAGGACGTCTTCTAAAATGTTCTTTACTGTGACTGGCAAGTCAGAGGGACAAAACTTAAATTTGGTCTTTAACCTATTTCTTCCCTGGGAAAAAAGTAAGAAAAACAATTTCAATCTCTCAAAAAAAAAAATTGGGAGGAGCTTCGGCTCAAATTTGACTGAAGACCAAGGGTGACAGCTTTTTGGCCAGCTCATCATCACTATCTAAGAATGCATTTTATTGGGCTTTTTTCACTGATTTTATGGGGTGACTTTTTTCATCTTCTAAATGCTTTTATCTCTTTTTCTTCTATATGTTTCTACTGCTGTTTATTATGCATACTAACTTCTTTTTTTTCATTGTAATATCTCAATGCTTTCAACTTTCAGGTATTATACCTTTCTACTCCGTTTTGTCCTGTGAAGCCCTTTGTAGCCATGTTAAGATGAGTGTTACTATATTAATGAAGAGTGATCCTTTTTAAACAGCTAATTTTGACTAAGAACACTCAAACACTCACTTTGGTGTTTTAAGAGAGGGAGATGGAGAAAGAGAGAGGCAGACAGACAGACACAAACAGACAGAGGACAGACAGACAGTGGGACCGGAGACAGACAGACAGGAGACAGACAGCATCATCATCCACGGTCACTCAGGGTCGACCATCCTCTTTCTGGGTCCCACTGAGTCCTCAGGTAGGCGTAGAGGCCGATCCTGGAGCCACATAATGGGAGGATGCCTGTGCGTGACAGCTAATTTTACGTGAAGTGGCTGATGCACCTGCAGCAACCATATGGTCCTTAGCAGGGGGTGGCCAGAGTCCAATGGCATGGAGAACCAAGACGATTGAGGACCACCCTCTGTTGCAGCCTTCACTGCCATTGTGACCTGGAGACATCTTCCGCCCATTGCGTCGTTGAAGTCTTTGTTAGGTCGCGCTTCGTCTGGAACCTCCCCCTTGACCTATCCGCTTTGGGTTACCCTACCAGGAGCCAAGCTCAGGACGGCATAGCTCTTGGGATCATTGGTACATGCAAACTTCTCCACCACGGCAAGATGGCGATCCAGGAGAAGACAGACCGACAGACTCAGACAGGAGACAGACAGACAGACGACACGGGGATTCTGTTCCTCTGTGTGTATGGATATTGGTGGAAGGAAGAGCAGATTAGTACAGATAGGTTTGCCTCCCAGAGACAGACAGACAGACAGACAAACATACAGACACACACACAGAGGGAGTGAGCGAGAGATGGACACAGAGAGACAGAGAGACAGACAGACAGAGAGAGACAGAGAGAAAGCGAGAGAGAGCGAGAGAGACGGAGAGACATAGAGAGACAGAGAGAGAGAGACAGAGAGCGATTCAAACAATTTGAACTAATAACAAAAGGTTTTCTTAACCTACGAAGAAAAACTGCCAGTCCTACTCGGGGAAGACCCAAAGAGCTGTAAGTTAGCAGCAGTCTATGTTGCTGCCTGCCATAAAGTGAGGGACAGTGAATGACAATCACCTGACATACATTGTTGCTGCCATATTCAATGACAGTACGTTCTTTTGTTTTGTACTGTTTATTTGCTGTACTACGTTTCTTTGCAGTACTATGTTCTTTGCAGTACTGTGTTCTTTGCAGTACTATGTTTCTTTGTTGTAGCATGTTTGTTTTCAATGTTGTTTTCCAATTGATTTTTGGCTTTTTTTCCCTCAATGTTTGGACACTTGCTTTGGCAATATGTACATTGTTACGTCATGCCAATAAAGCCATTTGAATTTGAATTTGAGAGCGAGAGAGAACGAGAGACAGGCAGAGAGAGAAAAAGACAGAGACAGAGAGACAGACGGGGAGAGGGAAGGAGAGAGAGAGAGAGAGAGAGAGAGAGAGAGAGAGAGAGAGAGAGAGAGAGAGAGAGAGAGAGAGAGAGAGAGAGAGAGAGATCCCTCATTGTTTAAAAGAAAAAGAGGCTGAGCAAGAGTTTAAAGGGGGGAGCGCTCTTCCTCCCGCGCGCTCTCGGGCTGCCATGGTCGGTCACATGCGGGGAGGCAATCTGAGCACCACAGACAGCGCCGTCTCCAACCTCAGCCTCAATGCCAGCGGCCGAGACAGCCTGGTGGCCCAAGATCCCTCCGGACTGAGTCGGACTGGCCACACGGTGGTGGCAGTTTGCCTCGGGTTCATCTTGGTGTTGGGTATCGTTAGCAATTTGCTTGTTCTGCTCGTCTTCGCCAAGTTTCGCTGCCTCTGGACGCCCATCAATCTCATTCTGCTGAACATCAGCGGGAGCGACATCCTCGTCTGCATCTTCGGGACGCCCTTCAGTTTCGCGGCGAGCCTGCGCGGCAGATGGCTCATAGGCGATACCGGCTGCAAGTTGTACGGTTTCGCCAATTCCCTCTTTGGTAAGTGAAACCCGTATATGGTTCGACGGGACACGTCTACAGGACTGAATAACTTGTATTTCTGTTTAAGCGAGTTTCATCCCAATTATGTCGACGTTCTAGCCAAACGCTTGACGCGTCAGGGTGATAGTGGTTTCCGTTCGCTAAATTGGTTGAAACTCAATTAAGGATCCAAATCTTGTACTCGGGAATCGTGTGGCTCCGCACATCTTTCTCTCTCTCTCCAATCTGTCACATATACCGTACTTATCTTTTCACTTTCCAAAACAGAAAAAGAAAAAGTACCCTACCTTTACACAGTCATCAAACATCGTTTAACAACATACAATCGCCTCCATTTAAATTGTTCAAGAACGTTCTATAGTGAACCAAGACACCTTTTATTGAGCTTGTTTCAAATTTTGAGAAAAATAAACCAACTCTGTAACTATAGGACTACAAATGGTAAAACTATTTGCGCACGTTTTAAGAGTAAATTAGATTTGAGTAAATGAGAACTAATAAATAAATAAATAGGCAATTAGACGAGCTGCATCATTGTAATCCGCTATGATGACAAATGTACAGTACACACTGGAAGTCTTTTGGCCACAAAGGCTGGCAGTCACCTCACTAACGGATCAATGGGCAAAACTACAAACTACAGCGTTGCTTCATTCAAGAACTCAAATGTAAAAAAAAAATTAACCTTTAATCCCAGTATTTTCTTGGTACTTTATGGGATATATATCATCCCCTAGATCATTGACCCCCCCCCCCACACACACACACACACACTCTCTCTCTCTCTCTGTCTTTTGTTATTTGGTAATACGCCTCCAGAGGCCCATGAGAGCCTCAAACTAAATGAAGACCAGCTCAATGCCACTATATGTCCTTATGGTATCTCAAGTGGAGGGTTCAAAATGCTTTTCATAGCTCCTTTCCTTGTTTCAAACAAGTGGGGTGGTTTGCCATTTGCAAGCACTTGATAAAACTTGTGTAATCTCATCCACTGATGAGCCAAACATGCCAAGGCTAGCATAATATGTACATTCATACGTCCCTCTCCCTGAAACAAACATAGACATGTAAACGTTACACCATTTGTGCATGGACATTCACAAACACAACAGGTGACCATTTCTTTGAGCCCATTCAATCACATGTAGCGAGTGACCTAGGACCTGTGGTTAACAAGCTGCAGAACTTTGGTATGTGCATACTGACCGTATTGTTATGAACCCCGCCCCCCCACCTTCTGAAGCCCACATGTGCCCCTACTACAATCTACCCTCCACTCTCCCATATCTACCCCCGTAAACTGTCTCTAAAAAAACTCACACTGCCTTAGTAAGAGAAACAAGACAGCAGGCTGACTCAAAATGAAATCGAAATGAATGCTATTTTATTCAGATGAGCCCAAGGCAGCCAAGGAAGTGGAATGCCTGGTTCTCAGGGAGACCCTGTCTGTCAGTGATGACCTGCTCTCTCTGAGGAAGAGCTCTCTCTCTTCACCTTTTAATTATCCACCGGGGCGAGGGGTTGCAACACACCTCTCCTCTGGAATACTTCAACAATGGCTTAAGGAGGGATGCACACACACTCATATTTTATGCTGGACACACACACACACACACACACACACACAGAGAGAGCCAGCCAGCCTCGGTAGGTTCGGCTGTACACATAGGAAATCAGCATACATAATCATGATTCTCACATCGAAATAATACATTCAGCTATATGACATTTGTGCAGAGTAACACAAAACGAAAGGTTTCAATTTTTAAAAAAGTGATATAAATGTTTAAAAGAAAAAAGTTTATTAAATGGCTTAAAGTTGCAATCTGTACTGGCACGTGCCGCCATGGCTATGTGGAGTACTGCGACAACAGCAAACATATCTTGCCATTAGTCAATATTGTGAATTTGTTTGAAAAATTAAGTCAACAGAAAGCTTCAAACGGAATTGAAAGCGATGCGGCATCGGCTGATTTTCTCATTTGTAAGTAACAAAACAAACGATGTGTTAAGCTCGCGCACCAGAACCTGACCCGTGTGGCGAAACCCAAGACAGACAGACACGAGATGACTTCAAAAGCTACAAAGGGAGGTTTTATTGTGGGAGGGAAATGTATGGTGAAAAAAGGCGTTCTGTTAGTGGGATGTGTGAATAAACTATGTGTGGTGTCCCGTGGTTTGCGTGTATAACTATGTGTGAGTGTTTTTAGCCAATGTGTGGTGCGGTATGTAAATGACCAGGAGGTGTTGAAAAAATGTGCGTGCACCTGGCGAGAAAAGTCCAGTCCGTGATCCAAGAGGGGTTGTCCGAGAAAGTCCAGGTCCGAGATCCGGGAAGTCGAGTCCGAAAGGAGGGGTCCAGATGGAGGGACAAGGGGGGGAGATCGCAGGAGAAGTCCGGGGAGAAAAGTGAAGGTCGCTGGGGACGAGGGAGACGCGGGGAGCCGTGGAAATCGCGGAGGGAGAGTCTTGGGAGGAAACAGAGACACGAAGATAAGACACTGGGGAATAAACAGAATGCAAGGAACGCTGGAGGGCTTGTCAGAACTTTACCGCAGGGTTCAGTACGTCGAAGCACTGAGAGACGTTCTGGGAGGCTTCTTGTAGAAGGCTGCCTGATTGCCACAGGTGTGCCTGATGGATGAAGGCAAACACCTGGTGCAGTGCAGCGCTCGTCTCAGAGCGCGAGCCGAGCGCTCGGATGTTTCCGGCACGTCCGAGCTGGGGGAGTGGCTTGAACGTGCCGGGGAGGCAGCTCGGGGCGGTGTAACCACAACAGGACCCCCCCCCCTCCTACGGGAGACACCGGGCGACCGTCCGATGGCGTTGGGGTGGGCCCGATAGAACTCCTCCAGGAGTGCGGGGTCGGCCAGGTAGGACCGGGGAACCCAGCTGCGGTCCTCGGGCCCATAGCCAACCCAGTCCACCAGGTATTGGTACCCACGCCCCCGGCGGCGTACGGCGAGCAGCTGGTCGACATCCCAGACCATGTCACCACCGTCGAGGACCCTGGGGGGTGGAGGAGCTTGGACAGGGGGAGACAGGGGGCTGGTGGCTACCGGTTTGAGGCGCGAGACATGGAAGACGGGATGGATCTTGAGTGAGGTAGGGAGATGGAGACGCACCGCCGAAGGGTTGACGATGCGGTCGATGGTGTAGGGACCGACGTAGCGGGGAGCCAGCTTCCGGTTGAGGGTAGGGAGGGGCAGGTCCCGGGCCAGGAGCCATACCCTCTGGCCAGGTCGATAAGCTGGGGCCGGCACTCTCCGCCGGTTGGCGCTGCGCCGGGCCCGCTCTGTAGCTCGCAACATAGCGGCCCGGGCGGTCTTCCAAACGCGCCGACATCGGCGGAGATGGGCCCTCGTGGACGGGACCGCCACCTCCAACTCCTGATGGGGGAACAGAGGGGGTTGATAGCCCAGGGAACACTCGAAGGGGGACAAACCGGTAGCCGAACTCTCCATGGAGTTGAGCGAGTACTCCACCCAGGGCAGGTACTTGCTCCAGGAGGCGGGGTTGCTGGTGGTAACGCAACGCAAAGCCGCCTCCAGGGCTTGATTGGCCCGCTCTGCCTGCCCATTGGTCTGGGGGTGATACCCGGAGGAGAGGCTGACCGTGGCCCCAATCCCCTTACAGAAGGCCTGCCATACCTTCGAAGTGAACTGGGGACCACGGTCAGAGACAATGTCCAGGGGAATCCCATGAGGTCGGACGACGTGGGAGACGAGAAGGTCCGCCGTCTCGGCTGCAGAGGGGAGTTTGGTGAGGGCAACAAAATGGACGGCCTTGGAAAACCGGTCGACAATGGTCAGAATGGTGTCATTGCCTTGGGACACGGGGAGGCCAGTTACGAAGTCCAAGGCAATGTGGGACCAAGGTTGGCCGGGGACAGGAAGGGGGCGCAGGAGACCTGCTGGAGGGCGATGGAGAGCCTTGCTGCGGGCGCAGGTGGTGCAGGCTGCCACGAACTCTCTGGTGTCTGCCTCCATGGTGGGCCACCAGAAACCCCTGCGGATGAAGGCCGCCGTTCGGTAGACACCGGGGTGGCAGGCAAGATGGCTGGAGTGGCCCCACTCCAGTACCTGGGGCCGGACAGAGGGAGGCACAAATAGCCGGTTCCGGGGTGCATTGCCTGGGTCGGGATGGGCGCGTGGCCCTTCTCACCACTGATTCGATGGCCCAGGTGACGGCACCAACCACCCGGGCTGGGGGAAAGGATGGTGTCTGGGGCGTCAGGGGACCCCTCGGGAAACAGACGGGACAGGGCGTCTGCCCTGACGTTCTTGGTGCCCGGGCGGTAGGTGAGGGTGAAGTCGAACCGGCTGAAGAAGAGCCCAGCGCGCCTGCCTGGGGTTGAGCCTCTTAGCCGTCCGTACGTAGGTCAGGTTTTTGTGATCGGACCATACGATGAACGGCTGCCCTGCTCCCTCCAGCCAGTGTCTCCACTCCTCTAGGGCGGCGTGGACGGCCAGCAACTCCCTGTTGCCGATGTCATAATTCTTCTCCGCAGGACTGAAACGCCGGGAGAAGAAGGCGCACGGGTGGATCTTCTGGTCCTCCTCCGACCGCTGGGAGAGGACGGCTCCGATGCCCGTGTCCGATGCGTCCACCTCCACGATGAACTGTCTGCACGGGTCCGGGTGGGCGAGCACCGGAGCCGTTGTGAACAGCCTCTTCAGGGCCAAGAAGGCGGCTTCCGCCTCCGAGGTCCAGGAGAAGGGGCGGAGGTTGGAGGTGAGTGCAGTGAGGGGGGCGGCCACACGGCTGAACCCCCTGATGAAGCGCCGGTAGAAGTTTGCAAACCCCAGGAAGCGCTGGAGTTGCGTCCTGTTGGTGGGCCGTGCCCACTCCTCCACCGCTCGGGTCTTCCTGGGGTCAGTGCGGACGAGCCCCTTCTCCACGATGTGGCCAAGGAACTCCAAGGAGGCGGAGTGGAACACGCACTTCTCGGCTTTCACGAAGAGCCTGTTCTCCAGCAGCCGTTGGAGGACATGCTGGTGGTGTTCCTCCTCAGTCCTGGAGAACACGAGTAAGTCATCCAGGTACACCACCGCGAACGTGTTCAGCATGTCCCGGAGCACGTCGTTGACCAATGCCTGGAAGACGGCCGGGGCGTTGGTGAGGCCGAAGGGCATAACGAGGTACTCGAAATGCCCTAGGTGGGTGTTGAAGGCCGTCTTCCATTCATCCCCTTCCCGGATGCGCACCAGGTGGTACGCGCTGCGCAGGTCCAGCTTCGTGAACACCGTGGCGTGAGTGAGTGGCTCGAACGTGGAACTCATAAGGGGGAGTGGGTATTTATTTTTCACCGTGATATTATTTAACATTCGATAATCTATGCAAGGCCTCAGGCTGCCCTCCTTCTTTGCCACAAAAAAGAAGCCCGCCGCCACCGGGGAAGACGAGGGCCTTATGATTCCTGAGGCCAGGGACTCTGATATAATTGCGCATAGCCTCCTTCTGTGGGACGGAGAGGTTATACAACCGACCGGTGGGAAGGCGGCCCCGGGAAAGAGATCTATGGCACAATCATAGGGACGGTGAGGGGGAGGGAAAGTGCACTCTCTTTACTAAATACAGGGGCTAAATCGTGATAAATGGACGGAACACCAGTGAGATCCGTGGGAGGAGGCACGGGTCTGAGGCCGCTGGACGGGGAGTGGGCGGAGCGAAGGCAGTTGGCATGACACGCAACGCTCCAACCCAAAATCCGCCCAGTAGACCAAGAGATGTAGGGATCGTGCCGTTCCAACCACGGTCTTCCTAACACCAGGGGCGCTGTGGGGGCGTGCAAAACCAAGAAACGGATAGCTTCCACGTGATTACCCGAAAGAGTGAGGGTGAGGGAAGCAGTGCTGTGTGTGATTTTACCAAGTGAACGTCCATCTAGGGCTTGGGCTGTGAGGGGTGTGTCTAGGGGGACGAGTGGAATGCCGGCCTGCCGGGCCAGCGAGGTGTCCATCAAACACTCGTCCGCCCCCGAATCCAGGAGTGCACCAACAGACAGTGAGCGGTTACCCCAGGTGAGAGTGACCGGAAAAAGGTGGTTGTGCTCCTTCTTGGGCTGGGGCTGAGGAAGGGTCGTCAGGCTCACTAGGACACCCCTCACTAGTGAGCCGGGTCTTCTTGGGCGAGTCGGGCAGGCCTTGATATAGTGGCCCGACCTCCCGCAGTAGAGGCAGAGGTGGCCATGCATCCTCTGCTCCCTAACTTCCAGCGGGAGCCGTGACCGACCCAACTGCATGGGCTCCTCCTCCGGCCTGGATCCAGAAGCCACCCAGGGTTGCGAGGGGGAGTGTGAGGGTGGAGAGAGCCCACGGGACGCTGACCCAGGGAAGGCACCGGTAGGACGGACGGGGGTTGGTCTATGGGAGGGGCCAGCGCGCGGGGCGCGTTCCTGGCGCCGCTCCCGCAGCCGTTCGTCCATCTGGAGGGCGAGGGTGACGAGCTCGTTGAAGGAGGCAGGGCGGTCCCGAACGATAAGATCTTTGATGGGCTCGCTCAGCCCCCTCCTGTACGCGCTCTTGAGCGCAGTGTCATCCCACCCACTGTCTGCCGCGAGTATCCTTACCTCCAGGGAATAATCTGCCACCGACCTGGCTCCCTGTTGGATGGAATGGAGGCGGCCGGCAGCGTCCTGCCCGTCAGCTGGGTGGTCGAACACCAGATTGAACTCGCGGCGGAAGGCACCATAGTCCGAGGCGAGCTGCTCGGTATGGCCTACCGCCGCTATGGCCCAGCTGAGGGCTTTGCCGGTGAGGAGGGACATGACAAGGGCTACCTTGGTCTCTCCTGTCCTATACCTAGCTGGCTGGCGTTTGAACAGGAGCTCACACTGACCAAGGAAACCCCTGCACAGCTCGAACTCCCCACCGAAGGCCTTGGGGCAGGGGAGGTTAGGCTCGCACCGGGGGTTGACTCGGAGGGGGAACGTCGGGACCAGGAACGGGGAAACCGGAGGCCGAGCTGGGGGCAGAGACCGAGGCCAGGGCAGGGTGGTCGCTCATCCTGGAGACCGCTGTGGAGAGTGCAGCGATCTGCGCGGTGAGGGCATCTAACGTGCTCGTCGCGGCCTGGGAGCCGGACTGAAGATCGCTGATCTCTCCGGTGACACGGGTGAAGGCAGTAGTAAGCTCTGAGCAGAGAGAGGCAAGTTGGCAACTGTGACCTCTTACTACTGCCTCTAGGGGGACGGAGCTCTGGGGCGTCACAGGGACCGTCCGCTCCTTGGGTTTGCCTGGGTCCATAATGGCTTCGACATTCTGTTAAGCTCGCGCACCAGAACCTGACCCGTGTGGCGAAACCCAAGACAGACAGACACGAGATGACTTCAAAAGCTACAATAGGAGGTTTTATTGTGGGAGGGAAATGTATGGTGAAAAAAGGCGTTCTGTTAGTGGGATGTGTGAATAAACTATGTGTGGTGTCCCGTGGTTTGCGTGAATAACTATGTGTGAGTGTTTTTAGCCAATGTGTGGTGCGGTATGTAAATGACCAGGAGGTGTTGAAAAAATGTGCGTGCACCTGGCGAGAAAGTCCAGTCCGTGATCCAAGAGGGGTTGTCCGAGAAAGTCCAGGTCCGAGATCCGGGAAGTCGAGTCCGAAAGGAGGGGTCCAGATGGAGGGACAAGGGGGGGGGGTCGCGGGAGAGGTCCGGGGAGAAACGTGAAGGTCGCTGGGGACGAGGGAGACGCGGGGAGCCGTGGAAATCGCGGAGGGAGAGTCTTGGGAGGAAACAGAGACACGAAGATAAGACACTGGGGAATAAACAGAATACAAGGAACGCTGGAGGGCTTGTCAGAACTTTACCGCAGGGTTCAGTACGTCGAAGCACTGAGAGACGTTCTGGGAGGCTTCTTGTAGAAGGCTGCCTGATTGCCACAGGTGTGCCTGATGGATGAAGGCAAACACCTGGTGCGGTGCAGCGATCGTCTCAGAGCGCGAGCCGAGCGCTCGGATGTTTCCGGCACGTCCGAGCTGGGGGAGTGGCTTGAACGTGCCGGGGAGGCAGCTCGGGGCGGTGTAACCACAACACGATGTTTATCATGTCTGACCAAAACAAACGCAGAAGTGACAGCTGCTGTATGTATCAATTGCAGGTTCAACATTTAATTAAAAAAAGGCTTGGTATGAATAAAAAAAGGCTTGGCATGAATAAAAAAAGGCTTGGTATGAATAAAAAAAGGCTTGGTATGAAAAAAAAAGGCTTGGTATGAATAAAGAAAAGTCCAATATCTGTAAGCTTGGTGATCACTGATTTACCGCCCTGACGATTGAGCAGCATACATACAAAGCAATTCCAATGAAGTTGAGATGTTGTGTAAAACGTGAATAAAAACAGAATACAATGATTTGCAAATCCTTTTCGACCTATATTCAATTGAATACACTACAAAGACAAGATATTTAATGTTCAAACTGATAAACTGTATTGTTTTTTTTGCAAATATTCACTCATTTTGAATTTGATGCCTACAACACATTCCAAAGAAGCTGGGACAGGGGCAACAAAAGACTAGGAAAGTTGAGAAACGCTCAAAAAACACCTGTTTGGAACATTCCACAGGTGAACAGGTTAACTGGAAACGGGAGTGTCATGATTGGGTATAAAAGGAGCATCCCGAAAGGCTCAGTCGCTCACCACTTTGTGAACAACTGCGTGAACAAATAGTCCAACAGTTTAAGAACAACGTTTTTCAACGTACAATTGCAAGGAATTTAGGGATTTCATCATCTACAGTCCATAATATCATCAAAAGATTCAGAGAATCCGGAGAAATCTCTGCATGCAAGCGGCAAGGCCGAAAACCAACATTGAATGCCTGTGACCTTCAATCCCTGCATTAAAAACCGACATCATTCTGTAAAGGATATTACCACTTGGGCTCAGGAACACTTGGGAAATCCATCATCAGTTAACACAGTTTGTCGCTACATCTACAAGTGCAAGTTAAAACTCTACCATGCAAAGCGAAAGCCATATATATCAACAACACCCAGAAACGCCGCCGGCTTCTCTGGGCCCCGAGCTCATCTGAGATGGACTGACGCAAAGTGGAAAAGTGTGCTGTGGTCTGATGAGTCCCCATTTCAAATTGCTTTTGGAAATCATGGACGTCGTGTCCTCCGGGCTAAAGAGGAAAAGGACCATCTAGATTTTTATCAGCACAAAGTTCAAAAGCCAGCATCTGTGATGGTACGGGGGTGTGTTAGTGCCCATGGCATGGGTAGCTTGCACATCTGTGAAGACACCATTAATGCTGAAAGGTACATACAGGTTTTGGAGCGACATATGCTGCATCCAAGCGACATCTTTTTCAGGGACGTCCCTGCTTATTTCAGCAAGACAATGCCGAGTCACATTCTGCACGTGTTACAACAGCGGGGCTTCGTAGTAAAAGAGTGCGGGTACTAGACTGGCCTGCCTGCAGTCCAGACCTGTCTCCCATTGAAAATGTGTGGCGCATTATGAAGCGTAAAATATGACAACGGAGACCCCGGACTGTTGAGCAACTGAAGTCGTACATCAAGCAAGAATGGGAAAGAATTCCACCTACAAAGCTTCAACAATTAGTGTCCTCAGTTCCCAAACGCTTATTGAGTGTTGTTAAAAGGAAAGGTGATGTAACACAGTGGTAAACATGCCGCTGTCCCAGCTTTTTTGGAACGTGGTGCAGGCATCAAATTCAAAATGAGTGAATATTTGCAAAAAAAACAATAAAGTTTATCAGTTTGAACATTAAATATCTTGTCTTTGTAGTGTATTCAATTGAATATAGGTCGAAAAGGATTTTCAAATCATTGTATTTTGTTTTTATTTACGTTTTACACAACATCCCAACTTGATTGGAATTGGGGTTTGTAGCTTGTTTTCATTTTATTTTGTGCATTGGAGCTCAAGATAGTATATAACTTCTTCAAAAAATGTGTACTGGTGGTGGTTTTATTTTAACTTGATTTTGGCATTGTTATGTAACTCTTTGCAAATGGTGGTATCTTGTTTTGGAGCGAAGCTCTTAAGACTCAAACTCAAAAGAAAAGTTTAATACTCTACAGTCTATTCTGTCTCACGTTTTGAGAGCACTAGTATCAGATTTCTCAAACACATGGCAATTCAAATAAATCCCATTTTACGTACATTCTAACCTCACCTTTCTGGCTCATCTGGGCCTTGCCTGCCAATCATACTCCACTGCCATGAGATGTGACAGCATCCTGGGGAAACAGCACGTGAAGTTAACGTCAATATATATATCATAAGAGATATCCCTCATCACAATGCCCCATGACCATGAGGAGAGACTGGGATTCCTCAAAAATATGACTTTAACATTTATTAAAATTGTACTGTGATTTATGGGCTGGCCAAGGTTATGGTTCACCAGACATCTCAGCTGAAGTGTCCTTGGTCCGGCTATTGTAAGAAATTGATGGCGACAAATAACTATATTTTGCAAATCATGTCTCGCTTTAATTGGAGGATCCAAGACCAGGTTCAAGCCCCTGTGGATAAAAATATGAAATCAAGCTTCTGAATCAGCCCTGTGTCCTTTTTTATATTATATTCTCTGCACCATTGCACTTTATCGCCTCTTATTTTGCCTGTATAAGTCAATCTTGTGTATATATCTGAAGATTGTTGTGTTGTAGTGTTGTTATTCTAGGATATGTACACTGAGAGAGCCACGAAACCAGAGTCAAATTCCATGTATGTGCAAAACCTACATGGCCAATAAGCATGACTGTGATTCTTTTTTTTAAGGGAAATTAACTTTCAGATGTCAGTCAAATCAGTCAAATCATTAAAGAGATTATCCTTATTTTATTCAGTTTTGGTGGGTTTAGCATGAGAGTTTCATTCAAAACTGACGTGATCCTGAATGCAGAGGACGCGTTTGGGTCAGATTTCCGAAGGGTACAGATTTTTTACTAACACCACCAAGCTAATCCAGCGATACGTCCGCATATTGGGGGGGGGGGCACCGATCAACGACGTCATCCAACACGGTAATGTGGGATGACGTCATATCAATACATATCAATGCATAGAAAACATTTAATTAAACCTCATCGAACAATAGCTATCTTTAGCTTTAAATTTCTATCGCGTTCTCTTTCGCCTTCGAGACAAGTTTCTTTTTTTTGTTGCTTTTCCCTGACCAATTACCCCACTCTTTCGAGTCGTCCCCGTCGATGCTCCACCCCCTCAGCCAATCCGGAGAGGGCTGTAGACTACCACATGCCTTCTCCGTTACATGTGGAGTCGCCAGCGACTTTTCACCTGACAATGAGTCGTTTCGCCAGGGGGATGTAGGGCGTGGGAGGATCACGTTATTCCCACAGTTCTCCCCCCCGCCCCCGCCCCCGCCCCCAAACAGGCGCTCCGACCGACCAGAGGACGCGCTAGTGCAGCGACCAGGACACATACCCACATCCGGCCCCCCACCCGCAGACACGGCCAGTTGTGTCTGTAGCGACGCCCGACCAAGCCGGAGGTAACACGGGATACTGAACTGGCAATCCCCGTGTTGGTAGGCAACGGAATAGACCGCTACACTACGGACGCCCCCGGTACAAGTTCTTCTTTAACTTCTTCTCTTCCTTTTCGACGTATTCTGTGCGGGTGCAATTACATTTGAATACGTGGTGAGTGCCGACCATAATACATCCATGGTGCCGACGCCTCCACCAATGAAAAATAGCATATTGAGAAGCCATCCCAGAACGCCAATTGAATGGCTGGTGCTCCAAAAATGTTAGCGGGGGGAAAATATAAATGACGTAATTTTTATGTGAAAAAACTATAGACAACCGCTTTAATATTAAATGTTTTGAAGAATAATTGTAATTTTTCTAACAACCTAGGTCTTATTTTTGTAGTTTTTGCCATCATGCATATTGGTTACTATATCATTTTACTCGTCAGCTTCATTGTTAAGATTTTAGATGTGGGAACACCGCTGAACAAAGCTTTTCAACAGCGTCTCGGGAGGCAAGTGAACATGTGCACCAGACACGATTCATCAAGTCCAGTTTAACCCAATTATCTAAAACATATATTCAGAAGTGAAAACAAAAGTACATGTGAAAACTTATTATCCAAAATTATCAACAGTCAATCGCATTGCTGAGCTACTTCCTGGTTCAACTTGTAGAGATGACCATGCTATTTACTATAGGTAGTAGCAACCATTGATACAATACCTAGCCAGTACAACTGAAAAGTGATAATGAGA
Source organism: Lampris incognitus (assembly GCF_029633865.1). Lineage (NCBI taxonomy): Eukaryota > Metazoa > Chordata > Actinopteri > Lampriformes > Lampridae > Lampris > Lampris incognitus. Next base: position 30,710,879 of record NC_079211.1, on the reverse strand, counting down.
ACTCATGTACACGGTATAACCGAGGCATTACGGTTTGCTGTTGTCGAAAGGACAGGTTTAAGAGTTGTGTTCAGTGGCGGCTGGTGCTAAATATTTTTTTTTGGGGGGGGGCGTAATTTATCATGGCGCAGCACACCTAACAGCTGCTTTAATGTCCACAAAGTCACAGAGTTATTAAGGACAATGTAGCCTATAGAGTTTATCAGGGTTCGTAGACGGTGGATGATTGACAGTCGAGGCGTCGTGGTGGGTGTGAAAATGATTGACAGCCACGAGAATAGTCCAATCACATTAGATCTATAAACATTAAAACCATACCAATTCGCTGCCAAAAGTGGGCGTGTCATCTGAAGAAACCAATTAGACGGCAGCATCAGGTCAAGTGCTCGTCAAAAGTTTGACATAAGGTATCGGTTGGCCGGTGCCCCTCACCCAGGAAGTGTATGTATTCAGACAGAAATGAACCAAATACCATCTGGAAACAATATTTTATGGCTGCTGACAGGCGCTCACAGGCTGAAAAACACTTTTATTTCATAATTATTTGCATTATACAACTAAATATATTTAACATGTTTAAGCAGATTTTCATCTCTTCATATTTGAAGGGGGCGGCACCCTAGCGCCCTGTACTGGCCAGCCGCCACTGGCTGAGCTGCCCTGTAAGACACCATTGTAAAGCTGTTTAGCAGAGCAGCTGTATCTTAAATCTCCAAAGTGACGCTCGTGAGTAAAACGATATCATCACTGTTATTCTGGGACAAAAACTACAAAAATTAGATGGATTTATCCTTTATTGTTATGTGGTTGTCTAATGCTCTCGCCCCTCATCTGTTCAAAGGGATTGTGTCACTGGTGTCCCTGTCCATTCTGTCCTATGAGCGCTACACCGCTGTGCTGTGCTCCACCCAGGCTGATGTTTCCAACTTCAGAAAGTCCTGGCTGTGTGTGGCCGGCTCCTGGTTTTACTCCCTCTTCTGGACTCTCCCTCCCTTCCTGGGCTGGAGCAGCTACGGGCCCGAGGGTGCAGGTACCTCGTGCTCTGTCCAGTGGCACCAGCGCTCAGCCACCAGCGTCTCATATGTGCTGTGTCTCTTCATCTTCTGCTTGCTGCTGCCCCTCGTGCTCATGGTTTACTGTTACACCCGAATCCTGGTGGCCATCAGGGGGGTGAGTTCACACTTAATCATCAAACTGATCGTTACTCACTACACCGTTAACACAGACTAGGTAGGAAATGTGAGGGTAGAGATGGTGAAATGAAAATGTCTGAAGCACTGAGGGTTTCCTGCCCGCTATGTCAGTTACAGGTTCAATACTCGGAGCGTCATACAACACAATGCACATTGATATCTGCTGGTATAATAAATGTAATGCTACCAAGCGGAGATACCCAATCCACTTGATACCTCATCATGTGTGTCCGGAGACGTCATCAGTCACGGTTTAGACATCACTTCCTCATAACTTTGACAGAAGCCTCGACGCTCCAGTATCAGACACAACATAACAAAGTGAAGAAGTAGTGCTCTCCCAGCCTTCGATTGCAGCTTGACGTTAAACCCTTGGCATTTAACTGCTCCAGTGAGGCTGCTCAGTGCTCAGCCTTACAACAGTGTTAACGTGTGCAACTGTGTGAATGAGGAGTAGGGCCCTGCTGGAAAAGAGCATATGGGTCACCAGTGGAAGCCAAGGATCAGCGGTGGCTAATCATGTGCCACAGAGAGCCGTGTGTATGCAGGTTTTCATTCCAACCCGACTCCACATATCAGTGAAATCACCTGGTGTTGAGTCCGGCTGGAATGAAAACCTGCATACACCCCTGCCAAGGATGTAAGACGCTTCTCCTGACCGCTCCTGAGTCAGTGACTGAATTTATACATCGAACCTTGCAATATTTTACATATTTTCTTTTTGGGTGGACGTCTGGCGAGACCTCTTTGCAATTCCTGTCAAATTTGAGCACTTTAATTTTACGATGACATCTACTTGGCCAAAAACTGAGTCTACAAGAGTAGGCCGCAATAAGCCTGTGCCCTCTCCTGACCCATGCTCGTCACCGGATGCTGCAGCTAATGTGGACCCCACGGGAACAGTGACTGTGGAGCTGCCTGTTACAGTCCATGATGGGCTCTCTCAAATCCGACATTTTCAGTAAAATAGGCTCTCTCTCCACTAACATTAGATCAGAAATGTCATTGATTAAAGACGAGCTCAAAAAAATCTATTGAGAACTTGCAGAATAAGCTCGACGCTCACGGAGTAGCCATATCGGCGCTGGGGCGCGGAGCTACAGATCACAGCACACGTATTAGCGAGCTAGAGGCTAATGTTGGTTCATTAACGACCAGGGTGGCATACCTGGACAACAGATGCGAGGACCTGGAAAGCAGAATGCGGAGGAACTACATTCGTCTTCTGAGAGTACCGGAGGGAGCAGAGGGCCCACGACCGACGGAGTTTGTAGCCCAGCTGCTTCAGGAGCTGCTCGGCCTGGATGAGAGGCCGCTACTTGACCGGGCCCACTGCACTCTGTAGCTGACCCCGGGATGGAGAACCTCCGCGGCCATTTGTCATCGGGGTGCATTTTTTTCATGTTCGCAATGACATACTGAAGAGATCTGGAGAAGCGTCCCCTCTTCCTTACAAGGGTAACAGAGTTTCAATATCGGTGGACTACACCACGGCCGCTGTGGCTAAGAGGCGGGCTGGCTTATTTACCATGCGGTTCTGAGATTGTATCTTTCGGACAGCTCCACACACAGATTTGAGGACCCAGCTCTTGCGGCCAACTCCGTTAAAAAAAAAAAAAAAAAAAAAAAAATTAAAAAAGAACCTGAAAACGACTGTTGCATAGCATGGCGTCGAGCAAATGGTTGGTTTGCTGAACTAGCGGGCTAGTTAGCAGGGCAATTGGCTCGTGAAGCTAGCATTGCTGGGTTGGTTGATATCTGAAAGATGTTTTTTCCATTTTTTCATTGATACTTGAAGGTTATCTTTTTTCTCTCTTTCTCTCTCTTTTTCCTTTCTGTACATTTCCAATCCATGTTGGTGAGTTTATAGCTGACTTTCTACTATAATGTGATAGAATGCAGAAACGCACGTACTTCACTCACATTATTGCTTTCTACTTGTATAAGCTGTCTTGAATGTCAATATTTGGCTGCTCATATAGTTCACTTGCAGTTTTGCCACGTAAGCCATTCTATTGACTTTAACTCGTTTTTTTTTTTTACTAATGTTGGTTCTCCATGTACTCTATTGGTAATCAATTTATGCATGTTTGGTTTATTTTGGGTAAGTGGATGTTTCATTCTGTTCCATTCTTTACTTAACCCTACAAAATGGACGGTTAAAGCTTTACTTGCTTAATTATTACTTTATTAACATAAATCTATCAGTCATACAGTTCAGTTACTTTCTTCTCTAGCCAGCATCACTTAGGGTCTGTGTCACACTCTAATTGCTCCCCGTTACCACAAACTAGGAATAACAATCCTATTGTTACATCTTTTCTTTTTTTCTTCGAAGTAAAGTCCCTTAGTCAATATATCATTTACATTAAGTGGTCCACACCGTTATTTTCTAGTCATGGTGGATTTATACATGAAGTTTGTCAACCTCTATCCCTTAAAAGACCAAACAGCTGTTTCGGTCGCATACTACATCCTTGAAAAGTACATACCACAGCATGGCGTTCCAGACACATTGCATTCTGATCAAGGCCAACAGTTCAAATCAGATCTTGTGAAACAGCTTCGCAATCGCACTTCGCCCTATCATGCACAGTGTGACGGAGCAGTGGAGCGTTACAGTTGCACACTGAAATAAGAGCTCTCCAAATACTTGCTGGAAGTTGGGCAATAATGGGACGAAAATCTTCCCCAGATTGCACTGGCTTATAACGCAACCAAACATAAAAGCACAGGGTTCACACCTTTCTTTTTAGCTCATGGACGTGAAGCTCGTATACCTGTGGATAGTTTGCTTACACTGGAAGTCTCTCACACTTCAGCCACTGGAGGAACTCCAGCTGCATACGCTAACCATCTACGTCAGCACCTTGCCAGTGCTTATAAGTCAGCCTCTGCATTTAAGGACAAAACTCAGGAGCGACAATGTCATTACTATGATCGTCACCTGAAATTCATTCCATACAAAACAGGAGACCTGATTTTACTGGATGATCCAGCCCACCAACGCAACAAATTGGTCCCACGCTGGATTGGCCCATACCAAGTTATTCAGCCCTTGGCACCCTCTGATAAGTCACTCCCTGTCACCTTTTTGGTGCGTGATCTCTCGTGCCCTAATGCCAAACACAAAGTCATTCATTAAAACCGCACCAAACCATTCATCAGTGATCCTTCTCAGCCCCTACAATGCATTACACTCTCGCACACCCTCCCACCACCTCTGACCACTCTATCAGGGCTTCTACCATATCCTAGGTTGCCAGCCACACCAATAGTTCCCCAACAACCCCCAGTACATCCATCCACACCACTTCCCCCCTTACATGCACCCACTGCCGATTCAGCCCCTGCTGCTGGGCCCCCATCCATGCCTGCCCCCCCTTGGGCCATCGGATCCCCCCTCGTCATTGGACACACAGGTGGCCACACGTTCACTCCCCAGGTGGGCATGGCATTTGCCTGCTCACCTTCAGGACTTTGAGTTATCATAAAGGACATGTACTCAAGCCAGTTCTTCATGTTGTTTTCCCATGCAGTGTATTGGTTTCTGTTTTTTTTTTGGCTGGTCACTTTCATGAATGTTATTCTGTGGGTTAGTTAATGCATTTCTAATCGGCTCATGTTATGATCTGTTATATTTACTTCAAAACCAGTGCTCCCTGTTTGATTTTTTCCCCCTTCTCTTTTTGTAATGAGGACATTTCTTTTGGGGCATGGGAGTATTTTGTTGCACTAAAAATGTGCAGTGGCTTTTATTTTGAAACAGCTGATTAGGACGAGAAACACGGAAGAAGAAAAATGATCTCTGGAGGGGGTTAGACTGGAGCAAGCAAGCCTCTTGAGCGGTCAGTTCCTAACGTTAGTGGTGAGCAGCCCATAAGAGTAGTGCCTTGTAAGTAGCTGAAGTATTAAATAAACTTCCAAGCTTATGAACTTAACTAAACTCCGTGTCCGGTCTGTATTGGATGCCCCCAGATTTAACCATTACATTATCAATAAACAAAAGAATTATGTTATCAACACATCAGTCAATAAATCAATCAACATATCAATCGCAAATAACTAAATTTATACTCTTTAACATCATACTCTGTATTCTTATAATTATTAACAACAGTATCAATTCAAATATCCATAACCAAACATTTTAAGAAACAAACTGTGTATAAACATTCCCACATGTTCTCTTTGTGTGTGAGTTGTCTTAAAATCTGACAATCATCTGACAGGTGATCATAGAATTTTGATAGGTAGTTTACCATACCCACCAGTCTCTACCCCCTTTACATATGTTGGCCTCGGCATCTCCCTGACTGCATGTACTTTTCCTAGGTCAATCCGCAGTCCCTCAGTCATCAGCAGGTGTCCAATGTAGGGTATTTCCAGTCATCGTAGCTTGAATTTGTCTATGTTCAGTTGATGTTTCACTCTCTGCACCTGGTCAGGAAGCGTCTGAGTTTCTTGTTGTGGTCTTGGTTTGCCTCCTCCACAACATCCGCTATGATGTATACTCCAGGTAAGCCCTCAAGCGCCTGCATGAGCTTCCTTTGAAAGACTTCTGGTGCTGGACTTATACCCATTGGCCTTCTCAGCCAACAGTACCGGCCAAATGGGGTGGAGAATGTGGTGAGGTAGCTTGACTCTTCCTCTAATTGACGTGCCAGAAGCTGTTCTTTACATCACAAAATGTGAATACTTTTGCCTTTGACATCTCTGGGAGGATGTCTTCTATCGTAGGTAGGGGGAAATGGCTCCTTTTAAGTGCTCTATTCAGTAGTTTTGGATCTATACAGATTCTTGGCTTCCCATTCGGTTTTGTCACTGAGACCATACTACTTATCCAGTCTGTGGTCCGCTCTACTGGTGTGATGATCCCTTTTTTCTCCAGATCCTTGAGTTCCTCTTTAAGAGGTGCCATCATAGCAACTGGCACTCTGCGTTTTGGCAGTTTCACTGGTAGTACACTGTTGTCAATTTAAATGCGATAGTCCCCCTCCAAACAGCCATCCCCAGTGAACACATCTTCGAACTCTGTTTTGATTTTCTCCTTCGTCATGTGTCCGCCACATCTCTCCTCACTTGTTACATGACTCAGTTCTTTTTTTCCACTATGCTGTCAATGGCCAGGATATTTTCGTACTGTGCCTTTATTAACTTCATGGCTTTGCTGGCCTTCCTGCCCAATAAAGGAATTCTGCCTTTCTGGTCCACCACTTGAAACTCCAGTCTGTACAATTTATTGTTTCTGGGGTTTCTGACCTTGATCTTACATTTACATTATACATCACAAGCACTTTCTGTGTGTGTTCCAGCTGTGTGTCTGGGTTTAGGAGATGTACTGGAATCACAATGCAGGTAGCTCCAGTCTATCTGGAAGTTAACTAGTTTCTTGCCTATCATCATTCCTGCATAGAGTTGTTGGCCTTTGCTGTGACTCTGTTCTACTTGGTCTAAAGTCTCCTCTGTTATGGTCATAATATCCTCATATGTGCCACAGTCCTGCTCTGAGACAACATGCACTGGCTTATATTTCCTGCTGTTCTCTGCTCTTGATTTGCATTGTAAAGCAAACTGATTTTCTTTCCCACACTTATTACAGTTTTTTTTCCAAAAGCTGGGCATTTGTTTTTGATTCTCTCATGAATTTTACCACAAAACTTACAGCAGATCTCGTTTTCTTTGCTTTTCATGACTGTCTGTTTCAGGGCAGGACTTCTCAGTGCAACAAAGAGACTGCAGCGGATGCTACTGAGGCTGCAAAAGTATGACATCAGAGTGATCTACGTACCAGGCTGAGATATGTGGCTGGCAGATACGCTGAGTAGGGCATACTTACCAGAGAGCACTAAGGGGAAATTGAAACAGAGTTAGAGACTGTGAACATGGTTAACTACCTTCCCATCTCTACAGAGAGACTGACTTCAATTAGATCTGCTCATTCATTCCAGGATGAACTGAGTTTTCAGGGTGGCATAGTGTTCAGGGGAGAGAGAGCACTGATACCTGATGCACTCAGGGCTGATATCACTCATCGTATCCACACCTTCCATCTTGGAGTAGAAGGAAGTCTCAGGAGAGCGAGGGAAAGTGTATACGGGCAAGGGATGAATGAGCACATAAAGACTTTCATCTCCAAATGTGATGTATGCAGGTCAGTAGACCCTAAGCAACAAAGAGAGACATTACACCCTCATGATATGGCATACAGACCTTGGGCCAAGGTAGGGACAGACCTGTTTTCCTTTTATAATCAAGACTACTTGATAACTGTAGACTACTACTCCAACTTTTGGGAGATAGATCATCTACCAGACACTAAGAGTAGCACAGTGATCAGAAAGCTAAAGGCCCACTTTGCACGACAGGGGATACCGGACGTTGTCATTTCGGACAATGGACCACAATATGTGTCTCGGGAGTTTCAGCAATTCAGTCAAATGTGGGAGTTTAAACACAGCACATCTTCGCCTGGATACGTCCAGAGTAATGGGAAAACAGAGTCAGCAGTAAAGACAGCCAAACGTCTCATGCTGAAAGCTGTGGCTGCGAGACACGATCCATACTTGGCTATACTGGACCATCGCAATAGACCGAGCCAAGGTCTTAACACGAGTCCGGCATAGAGACTACTGAATAGGAGGACAAGGACCTTCTTCCTACCACAGACACTCTGTTGGAGCCAGTGATAATGGATAACACACAAGGGCTAGCGAGTCTACTTTTCCATGACTGTTACACTACCCCCCTCCTTCAGGAAGCACATCCCGGTGCTTCAGCATATCAGTTCCCTCACACCTCTGGGCGCATGCACTCCCGATGGCCTCACCATCTCAATTCTGACACCAATTTAGCGAATTTGGGGGGCAGCCACAAACCGCCACAGCAAGGACGTGAACCTAGGTCTCCCGCACCACGGGCGAAAATGTTAACCAATCGACTTCAGTCCGACAGTTCAGTTACCTTCATCTCTAGCCAGCATCACTCGGGGTCTCTGTCACACTTTAATTGGTCTCCGGAACCACAAACTAGGAATAACAATCCTGTTGTTACAGTGGTCACAAGTCTCAGGTAGCAAAGAGTAAGCGGTATGTTTTACTCTACACTTTTTTGTATTTGGGGTTTTGCTTGTATCTAAGTTGGGGAGATGCTTCGGCAAGGGAGGTTTGGGGGGAAGGGGCAATTTCCTCTTTGTTTGTATGTAGCTTTTTATATGTCTCGTGTTTTGGTGCTTGTTTTTGTACCTTAAGTTTGTACTACCATGGTCAATAAAGTTCTTTAGTTGATATTGCGCCTTGTTCTTTACACGTCCTCTCTTTTTTAAGACATGGTTCAGCCTGGTGTAGCTCATCCAACTAGAGGAAATGGCTTTAATTCCATTACCTGGAACTGCAGAGGCATCAACAACCCAGTTAAATGCAGTAAGGTACTCCACCATCTTCACCAATTGAGAGCTCACATAATTTTTCTCCCAAGAACCTCACCTCAAGTTATCACAACACTCAAGTCTTCGGTGTAGATGGGTGGGCCAGGTGTTTCATTCCTCACTTCAGAGTAGGGCAAAAGGGGTGGCTGTCAGTACCTTTTACCAATTCTAATGTGACTGCCAATTCCAGTGGTAGGTAGGTAATTGTCACCAGTAAGCTGTTCAATACAAATGTATTTTTCGTCAACATTTATGCTCCCAACTTGGACAATGGTGAGATTTTTTTTTTTTAATCTGTTTTCTCTACACTCCCCGATATGTCCTCCCATATGCTGATTTTAGGCAGTGACTTTAATTGTTGGCTAGACCCAGTTAGACCAATCCTCCACTAAGCCTACCACATTGTCAACCTTAGCTAGGGTTGTTCGATCCTTTATGTCTGAATTTGCAGTCTCAGATCCTTGGAGAATTTTTAACCCATGTGGAAAAAAACATATTCTTTTTTCGCACTGATTCACCACACTTTTACGCGAATAGACTATTTCCTTGTAGATGATGGACTTCTCCACTCCATATTCTCATGTTTATATAACCCAGTTGTTGTATCTGACCATACCCCTGTTATTATGGAAGTAGTCTTTCAAACTGTTAACATGCGACCACCTTGGCGATTAAACATTCAATTGCTTAGCGATGAGAACTTTATCAAATTTGCTTCGCACCAAATTGACTTTTTTACTGCTACAAATAGAACCCCAGATATATCTGCATCTACTCTCTGGGGAAACTTTGAAAGCCTAGGTCAAAGGCAAAATTATCTCCTACACCGCAAATGTGAATAAACTTAAAAAGGATAGGCAATCTGTGCTGATATGCTGTATTGCCCAATTGGATGACATTTATGCCATCTCACCAACTCCAGATATCTATAAGGAGCGTTTGACTTTGCAAGCAGAGCTTGATACATTATTAACAGATGAGGTCACCAAACAGTTTGCAAAGTCTAGGAGCACTTATTATGTACAAGGGGATAAAGCTGGTAAAGTATTAGCCCAGAAATTATGCCAAGTAACATCATCACATCAGATTCCTAAAATTTGCTCATCATCTGGGATATCATTAGACCCTAGGGGAATCAGTGATGAATTCAAGACATTCTACCAGTCTTTATACACTTCTGAACATGAGGCAGATGTATCAGAATTGAATTATTTTTTTCCCCCACTCACTTAATGTGCCCTTGGTCAGCCAGAATATGGTAAAAAGAAAATTAGAACAACCGATCACTGTCAAAGAATTGTCTAATGCTGTCAGTTCCCTTCAATCTGGGAGAAGTCCTGGACCTGACGGCTACTCGGCAGAGTTTTACAAAAAAATGTTTCCAAAATAGCCCCTATTCTAATTGAAATGTACAATGAAGCATTTGTAAATGGCACTCTCCCACAGACTCTCACCCAGGCAATTATCTGTCTTATCCTTAAAAAAACAAAGACCCTCTTGACTGCGCATCATATCGTTCAATTGGTTTGTTAAATGTCGACTATGAAATTCGAGCCAAACTTCAGGCAGCACGTCTCGAAACAGTTCTCCCATCAATTAGCTTCCCTGATCAAACAGGATTTATTACGAACAGACACTCATTCTTTAATCTACGAAGGTTGTTTAATATTATATATAATCCCTCTATCACAACCACTTCTGAGGCCATCATATCCCTAGACGCAGAGAAAGCGTTCAACCGGATGGAGTGGAAATACCTTTTTTACACCCTAAACAAATTCAGCTTTGGCTCCAAATTCATGACTTGGATAGGACTTTTGTACTCACCCCCCCCCCGCCCCCCAAGCCTCTGTCAGGACCAATAACACTCAATGAGGGTATATTCTCCTGCAATGGTCGACATGCCAGGGTTGCCTTTCAGGTCCCTTGCTATTTGCCCTCGCCATAGAACTCCCGGCAATAAAACTTCATTCCAATCCACTCATTAAAGGTATAGTTAGACACTGACATGAACACAAACTGTCTCTACTTGCAGATGATTTATTGTTGTACACATCCGACCTTTTAGTTTCTGTCCCTGCAGCCCTTGCTACCTTCACATCCTTCAGTCACTTATCAGGGTATAAACTGAATTTTAGTAAAAGTGAATTGATGCCGCTTAATGTGGCTGCAAAAAGTTTCTCTCTACATAACTTTCCATTTAAAACTGTTCATAATACTTTTACCTGTCTCGGTGTGCATGTCATGAACAGATTTGAAAACCTCTTTCAGGCCAACTTTGCCCCCCTTTTAACCTGTACTAAGAACGATTTGGAACGCTGGTCATTGCTGCACCTCTCTTTAGTCACAAAATTAATTCTATTAAAATGAAAACTCTCCATAAATTCCTATATCTCTTTCAATGCCTACCAATCTATCTTCCCAATAAGTTTTTTTTTTTAAAGATTGATGGGCTAATTTTACCTTTTATATGGGATGGAAAGTCTCCTAGGATGTGAAAACAGCTCTTGAAGGCCCCAGATTCCAGGTCCTACTACTTGGCTGCTAATCTCAGGATCAATCAGTACTGGTTGCAGAGCAAAGAAATATCCTCACCCCCGATTTGGCTAGAGATGGAGGCCACCTCATATGCACCAGCATCATTGTCTTCCCTCGCTCACTCTTCCATTACAGGCCCTTATCTCTTCTTCACTAAAAATATGTGTCAAACCAACATTGAAGGTCTGGAACCAATTTAGACACCATTTTGGGTTTCAGACACCTTCTTTTTATCCCCTGGTGGCCTCAAATCCAGCTTTTCTCCCATCTATGGTGGACAGCGCCTTCTCAATGTGGTCTAGTTTTGGTATTAAAAGGTTCAGAGATCTCTATATTAATAATACACTTCCTACATTTGAGCAACTCTCAGCCAAATTCGGGCTTCCCAGACATCATTTTTTTAGGTACTTACAGATCCGGAGTTATATCCGCAGTATAGATCCTTAATTCCCCGCTCTTCCTGGTGACACACAGTTTGACACTTTTCTTATCCCCCTACCTATTCTGAGAAGTACCCTGACAATAGTCTAAAGACAATTTGTTCTCTACAGGCCACCTCATTAAACAATATTAAATCTTCATGGGAGGTGGAACTGGGTGAGGAAATATCTGATGAATTATGGGTAGGGGCACTCAAAAGGGTACACACCTCCTCTATATGTGCCCGACACGGCCTCATCCAATGCAAACTCATTCACAGGGCTCACTGGACCAAAGCCAGATTATCCAAAATTTACAAAGATGTTAGCCCTAACCGTGTAAGGTGTAATCAATCTCCTGCAAATCATGTTCATATGTTTTGGGGTTGCACATCTCTTGTTGGTTTTTGGGAAGATGTATTTAACACACTCTCTGAAATAAGAGGCACATAGGTTGAACCAGGTGGCCTCGCTCACATTACAACTGACCAAAATTAATAAGGACGTAATTGCCTTTGTCACCCTGTTGGCAAGGTGATGTATCTTGCTTAGATGGAAATCTCCGGCACCCCCTTCCCATGCTGTCTGGATTAAAGCTGTTTTAAATTGCATAAAGATGGAAAAAATTAGGCATACACTTAAAGGATCCACAAACACAATTTGTGTAATGTGGACTACCTTCTTTTCTCATGTTAAGCGATTACACCTCCCAGCAGTTCCAGAGTGATGTATAACCATTTTTATATGTAGCCTGTATTCTTATCCTCGTTGGATGAGGTTGAGGACATGACACATTCTGGTGATGCAAAGGGCCTGGTATATGTGTATAGGACACCCAAGGTGAAATATATTGTCTGAATTTATTGAACTGTGACAATGACAATGGTATTTTGTTTTTTTGTTTTTTTTCATTGTTATAATCTTGTCCCTTGTTCTGTTTTCGTTTTTTGTTGTTTGGATATGTTGTTTTGTATTTCTAACACATACATTTCCAGTTCGATTATTTTGTAAATACTGATGATGTTGAAAACCCAATAAAGAAAATGAAAGAAAAAAAAGGAAAAGAGCATATGAGCGCAATGGACATTTTAAATAGGTGCAAAAAAATTAACACTCCTTTTAAAACAAGGTGTTATTTTCAACACTTACATCTGTAGCATTTTGGAAAAGAGTAACATTATCTTATAACATTACACATTGTATGTTAACAATACTACTACATCAAGTACTGTTATTAAGATATCTGGTAAATTAAAACTAATGCAAGTGTCTTGTCCCAAAGTAGACTGACCAGTGTTTTGGAACAAAAAAAAAACATATTTTTTAGTAGCATCGTTACATAACACACACACACACACACACACACACACACACACACACACACACACACACACACACACACACACACACACACACACACACACACACACACACACAAACAGGTTTTAGAGAACTTGAAAGTTCAGACCGAGCTTGTGGCAGTATTGTACCATGTACCCCAACATGGAGCTCAATGTCCTCTTCACCTTAAAAGATGCCACATGCAGAAAGATACAAGCTGGGATGAAAAAGAATGAAACAGTGAAGTACAGGAATACAAGTGTGTACTCTGATCATGATCTGATCAGTCACTTGTATGCTAATGAGGTGATAGTCCTGTCATAGTGCATACGCTGAAGGATCACCTCTGTTCTTGCTTTAGTGCATGAAACGGTCTGGGGAGTACTTGACTGGTATTTCAATTCACATGCAGACAACTTAGTCAAAACTTTGTTTTGTAAATGCATACTGTGGACGCTGGCTACATGAGACTACATTGAGGTAAAATCAATAAATATTACATTTCTTGGTGGTTTACAAAACGTTTTCTTAATGCACTGATTTGAGGCAGTAGTGTTATGCAATTCTAATCCATGACATCATTCACCATTTCAGTCAGTAATGGTCCAGTGTTCTCTTTGTGCCTAGAGTTCAATTATCCCATGAAATACGATCAAGAGTAAACCGCAGGTGAGGTCAGCAGTGTATTGTTAAATAATGGGTAACAGCTCGATAACAATTCCCTGATACACTATGAAGATGGAAAATGCTCAAATGAAAAATAAAAAGGAAACAGACACACAAGGATAGAGACATAATTTTCCCCAGTTACATTTGCTCGTGGCACCGTGTTTTACAATCTCCATCAGCTATGCCTTAATAGTGCTGGCCAAGCAGGCTGTGGCTCTTAAGATGACAGATGTGTGTACTTGGAGCTGACAGCTTTGGCCTGGGGTTAGAGATGGCCATCAGGTTCAGATTAACATTTGACCATGTGTTTGCCCGGCTATTTTTAGGAGCGCCAGACCAACCAATTGCAGGGGCCAGAACAACATTTTTACCCTGCTACTATTAATTTATCCAGAATGAACATGGAATGGGGGTAGCTCCTTGGGGGGGCTCAGAGCCATGCTGCATTCAGGAGGGCAATGACTCCTTACAGATCTGAGTGACTCATTCCCACCTCAGACTTACATAAACCTGGCATTCATAAGAAATATTGTGACTATATAATAAAATAAATAAGTAATTAAGGGCATCGGGTTGGTGGCTGGATCACTCCATGCACCTTGCTGTGATATCTCTATTAATGAATCCCCTGGAAGGTATTTTTAGACAATGAAAGCAGCCTGTTACTATTGGATACCTGCTATTATATAAGCCAGTGGCAGTGGCTCTACAGACTTGATTGCTGTATTGGTGAAAAGGGGTCTTAGCCATCCACCACCAACCAATAACCCTGCCTAAGGTTTTTCTTAGAAATTCAGCCATCGGCTAATGGAGCCTGCTGCTGGCATCTGAAAAGTGACGTGCTAGAGGGAGAGATGATGTTCGTATGGAGTATCAGCATGGATCAAGCTTAGGTCTATAAACTTGAATATCTATTAATGTCTGTCTGACAACAGCACATTGAAACTCCGGACACAGTGCTGTCTGTTCTTTTTCGTGAGACCTATGCCTTCATGAGGGTGTTGGTGTTTACATCACACACCTCAAAGCAAATTGTCCTTTTTCAATGCATAACAAATTCTCAGGCGCAAACTGGTTTCCATTTCCCAAAAATATTGATGGGTACACAGACAACCCTGCAGCACTCATCGAACGTACCGCATCATGCATCATGTTTTCAGTCATGAATCTGGACATGGGATAGAGATTACTTGTATCTGTGCTTGTTAGCGATGATAAAATCAAATATTTAATTTATGAACCATTATCTAGTTGAGATCATTTATGAACTTTTGCACAGGTTATGACCAAAAATACAACACAAGCTCCATCAAGCCATGTGGTATTTGCTGATTGTTGCATTACTAGATCAGCCAACACATCATCATCGGAGGTCACTTGGGGTTGAATATGACCGTCTTCCCTCTGGGTCCTTCTGAGTCCTCAGGAAGTGTAGAGGTTGATCCTGGAGCCACAAAATGGGAGGACGCCTGCACGTGACAGATTTTTACATGGAGTGGTTGATACACTTGCAGCCACCACACAGTCCTTGGCAAGGTGTGGCCAGAGTCCAATGGCATGGAGAACCAGAACGATTGGAGACCACCCTCTGTTGCAGCCTTCATCCACCTTCACTACCATTGTGAACTGGAGACATCTTCTGCCAGTTCCGCCGTTGAGGTCTTTGTGGATCACGCTTTGTCTGGAACCTCCCCCTTGACCTATCCGCCTTGGGTGACCCTACCAGGAGCCAAGTTCCGGACGGTATAACTCTTGGGATCATTAGTACATGTAAGCTTCTCCACCACGGCAAGGATCCAGGAGAAGAGCCAACACATGAGGATTGATCTCACAGAGGGTATAAAAATGGTTTATGTCCTGCATGGCCCTGCATGGTGGTAATCATCACAGACTGGCATTGCATTGTGATGTGTCTGAGCAAATTTCAACTCAAACATACAACACCCAGTCAAGTATCCTGCTGCTCTATTTCAAAAATGGAGATGGACAAGAAAAGAGTGAGTGGCATGTAGATGGGAACTGTTGGACATACAGTAATAGTCAATAGTGTTGTTTTCTTGTGAATTACTCTGAATTGGTAATTGTAATAATAATAATATGAATAAGACTTGTGCTCTGCTGTGCAAGCCTTTACAGGAATAGTTTGGATGTATTGAGATTAGGTGGTATGAGTTACCATAAGGTAGTGTTATTGATGCACGGACATCGCCTTGCCGATGACTCTTGCGTTCAGAGATCTGGCAGCTAGTTCCAGTGAGCGGACCAAAAAATTTTCCGCAGCAAATGAGGTCAGCCAACATAATGTCTGTGCATTGATAACACAATCTCATGGTAACTCATAAACCACCTAATTGTCAATAAAACCAGAATATCTCTTTAATGGAGCCGGCAGTCTTTATTCTTATTCCTTAGTGCAAGCCCTTCCATTCTTACATGAAATCAGTTGTTAATATTTGTTGTTTTTACTTTGAATTTACCTCCACTGTAATTTTAATTAAAATGTGTTACACAAATGTGATGAATGTTATTATGTGAGTTGAATGAGCTTAAGTGGTGGCTGATCATTACTTGGAATCCCTCTGCAGTTAGAGAAGATCTTAAAGGGCTGTGTCTCAGGCATATAATGCAAGAGTAAATTAGTGGCACAAAATGAAAACAACAGCATTGATGTCTTGTAATATTACTTAATTGTATATTGGTGAATCAAGTATATAACTGCACTCATTTCCTTCGACCCCTCAATCCTCAATCCAGGTAGGTAAGATCAACCTGCTGTCAGCTCAGAGGCGAGAGCAGCATATTTTGCTGATGGTGCTGTCTATGGTGACCTGCTACCTGCTGTGTTGGATGCCTTATGGGGTCATGGCGCTGCTGGCCACTTTTGGAAGGTCAGGACTAGTCACCCCTATGGCCAGCATGGTGCCGTCTGTCCTGGCCAAATTCAGCACTGTTGTCAACCCCATCATCTATGTGTTCTTCAATAACCAGGTGATGGTTCAGGGTATGGGGATGGGGCTGATTGTGTGTGTTTGTTTATCTACACTTGTGTGGACTAGATGATCTCATAAAGATAGAAAAAGTACAAAACACCTATCTAGGGGGTTTTTTGTTTGTTACCACAAGGAAAGGGGTTATTCCTGGGTTTGGGGTTAGATTTAGGGTTAGGGTTAGAATTGAGATTATGGTTAGACTTGGCTCTAGTGTCGAAGTTAGGCATTAGAATTATGCTCAGTATTAAGGTTAGGGGTCAAAGTTTGGGAAAGGGTTAATGTTAGGGAAATAGGACTTTGAATCTAATTTAACTCATTTCTTTGTCCCCATGAGGATATAGAGAAAAACGTGTGTGCATGTGTGTATGTGTGTGTGTGTGTGTGTATGGTTGCATGCAGTACTTAAAGTGAAAAAAATAAGTGCCAGTACTTCTCTTATTCACATGTTTGCATGTGTATCAGCAAATCATTATTACATTCTTAATTCATACAGTAATTAAAAGATGCTAGGAGATACTGCTGATATTCACAACGTAAATGTATTTACTCAAGGGAGTGGCGCTAACGTTAGCTTGCTGCTCCCAGCCTGTATTTAGTAACACAGGATTTGATTTCTGAAGCTCTGTTGCGTTATCTTCTGACAGTGTTTGTGTTGTCTTTGTGTTGCCCTTTTGGAGCCAGGCCAACATTATTGTAAGGTTAATGTAATGTTACTTAGACTAGCCACCGACAGAAAAGCAGGCAGGCGAGAATGGGGACAGGTGAGTGTCACATCCCTTGGTATGTAGTTCCCCCTGGGTAATGCAGTTTATTAAGGGCCATTATGAATCACCGAGAGAACCTGATATGGAGAGGGCAGAAAAGGGTACCGGCAACTTGTGAGAAGTACCAATGTGCAAGAAAAAGTCACGGTATACCAAAGAGTAAAATGTAGACATGCCGACTGGGTACCAGTGAGTACCGACCCACTTCAAGCACTGCTTTTATGAGAGTGCATTTATTTGAGTGTGTATCAGCGTAGAGGATTTCAGATCAGGCTTAGCTTTCACATTAACCTGATTGCTTGTAATCATCCTGTTGCAAGACCTGGGCTTTAATTGTTGAGATATGCTGTAAATGAGGTAGACTGCATTGCATGAGCACACAAACCATTGGCTGTAGTGCCCATCTGTTCCTATCTATGAAGTAGAGAGACATGGCACAGAGAGACAAAGTTAACATTCCCAGGGCAAAAAACACATCAGCACCCTGATGTCTGTGAGATGAAGGACAGTGCCCAGACCTTCTCAGTGAGCCTTTTGACATTGCTTCCTAGAAGCCACATATTATAACACTTCATGCAAAATGACTAGCTGGCATTCTTTCGTAGCAATGAAAGGAGCTCAGCTGAGCAAGATTTATAGCACCCGCACCCCAATGTTCTTCCCTCTCAAGCTACATCTGTGCTTATACAGAACTAATCAATATCCGAATCCACTGAGGAGTCTTTCATTGCATGCGACAAATGAGACTAAATGAGACAATGCCACACGAGTTAAAATTGTCAATTTTTTGAATCTGTGTTACACATCTGGTGGATTCTCATGTTTTCTTGTTTTTTAAATCTACTTTTGCAGTTTTATAGATGCTTCGTGGCCTTTGTGAAGTGCAGTGGCGAGTCCCCATCTATGAACAGCAGAGAGGAGAACCAGACCCCAGGGACACCGTTGTCTCGCCTCTTCCCCGCCTATAAACGCACCTCCCTCAGCTCCCCACACTCTTACAGCCTCAGGACCCCCGGGAATGCTCTTCAGTGTGGCCCGCAGAAGGACTGCCAGGCCCTGTCCCTTGTTGTCCACTACACCCCGTAAGGGCATTCAGATCAGACTGCCTTTTGATTAACTGCTGAAAGACTGCGAAGATGGAAACAGGACAGTTGTCTGCATTATCATCCAAAATGCATTAAAAAAGCAAAAACATCATAGGCATCCAAGCTTGCTTTCTCTGTCCATCAAGATGACTGACACTAATTTCAGCCATAAAAATAAATGTCAGGATTAATCCTTTACTGTCTAGAGTTGTTAATGCTCGGCCTCTTTCTTGAATTCTATGGTGCACTTTTAGTTTAGAGGCAAATGCCCAACCTTTATCAAATTACTGGGCTGTGCATATCTCTTTTACTAATTCACGTACACTACTAAATTATTCACTGACACTTTTTAAAGCAACCCACCGCAACTTGCCTAAATATTTCACTTCACCTGTA
The DNA here is from genome assembly GCF_029633865.1 of Lampris incognitus. Lineage (NCBI taxonomy): Eukaryota > Metazoa > Chordata > Actinopteri > Lampriformes > Lampridae > Lampris > Lampris incognitus. The sequence continues at coordinate 30,692,058 of NC_079211.1, read as the reverse complement.
GGCCTAAATTAGCCTGACTGATGAGCAGCCATTGATCAAATGTTTATGCCCAAAAGAGCAGCCAGGTAACACAAAACAGATCCTTCCAGATATATTCTTTACATGTGCTCATAAACTTTTATAAAATACAAACGTTTTCCTGAACTAATCTGACTTTTCAAAAACACCAAACTTGTGTAAACTTCAGTGCGAATGGGGAGTGAAAAACCTGCTTAATAAATCAGACCCAATAATTGTAGTCATTTAGATTATCAAAAACTTCCATAATACCAGACTTCAGGGGAAAAGGGATCCCATAGTTCTCATTTATCTGATTAAACAGGAGTTAGTTTCACCATGGAGAAGGGTTTTATGTGATACTACCTGGCACCTTTGCCGTGGTTGGAGATTTTTTTTTCTTCCCTTTATTGACTTTAACAACAAGTGTATACATGTCACATTTTTATAACATGAATGACTACAGTACAAACAAACATGCTAGGGGGGTAGGCCATATAAGAAAATAAAAATAGTAAAGAGGAAAAGAAAAGAAAAACATTTAAGACACAACAGCTAAGATCACAATTCATTTACATACATATTTTACAGCGAACACATGCCATTGCAGTTTTTTTGGGCCTTTTTATTGGCACTAGAAGTAATACTTTTTAAGTACTGTTCGAAACCTTTATAAAAAACAATAAAAAGTGGTGTTTGGAGTCAGTGGCGTGCTCAGTCCTCTCTGTAGTTGAGTAATTTTTTTTTTGTTGGGTGCTCTTTGGTCCAAGGTTAGTAGTTTCAGATGAGAAAAAGAGAACAAATTTCTCTGACCAAGGCACTCCGTGTAATTAAAATGTTTTGGATATGTCCAAGTTCCAATAAAGACATTTTAATTACACAGAGTGCCTTGGTCAGAGAGATTTGTTCTCTTTTTCTCATCAATAAAAAGCGGTCTTTGGTTTGTAAAGTTGGACTTATGTATATAGAATTTAGCAAGCATAATCAATAGATTTATGATATATGTTCTTTCCTCAAATTTATTGTCATAGGCAAAGAATCCGAAAATCATATACTCATAAAACAATGCGAAATCCATGTATAAGGAGTCACTAATAGATTTTTAAACATCTTTCCAGAGTCCTAGAATATTGCCAATGCCAAAAAAAGATGGGGCACAGTTTCTGGATGAGCTGAGCAAAAAAAAAACAATTTATATTTATATCGGCCTTAAATTTCATGCGTAAATGCTTTGCAGGGTAAAATTTATGTAAAGTTTTAAAGGAAACCTCTCTTATCTTATTAGCAATACAGCATTTGTGAGTCAATGTACATACTTTTGACCAAGGAATATTCTTAGCAAAGTTGCTCCAATAAGTAGTGACATAAGGTGTGGCGTTCCCAACGCAGAATATTAACCAGTGTGGGTTGGTTGGTTTTGAATGTGCACATTCAAATGTGATTGGTGCTGAATGAGGTGGAGGTCAGCTATTGGTTGTTCCTGAAGAGTATATAAGGCAGAATCGCCACCAGGGCGTTCTCTTGGTACTCCGCTCTACTCGGTATAGCTAGGTTGTTACAGCGTAATAATAAATATACTACGTTACTGTCATAAGTCTGCCGTGTGCACTTTCCAGTTATCTACTTAAACAGTTTAGAACAATATTAGTGTTTCATACACGACAGTTTGGCGACGAGGATGGGATGTTTAAGTTGGAAGTCGCAGAGTTAGCATGTCAAGCAGCTCCAGCGAGGCAGAAGTAAACGATGAACAACCAGGGAGACGTTGGGTGAGTGAAAGGACCATCGAACAGAAAATGGCATTCGGTAAGCCAGAAGATTTCCACTTCGAGGAAAGTGAGGAAAGTTTTGATAGTTATCGCCAGCGGTTAGAGCAGTACTTCGCAGCAAATGGATTGGACACTCGAGATGAGAAAACCAAAGCGCGTATTTCTTACGGTAGTAGGAAAAAGGGCACATAGCTTGCTGATGAATTTGTGTGCACCAGATAAGCCATCGGGTAAAACATATGAAGTACTGGTGGGAATGCTAGAAAAGCACTACATCCCGAAAACCAACTTTATTGCCGAGAGATACAAGTTTCACGGAAGAAACCAAAAGGAAAACGAAACAATAAGTGAGTACATTGCAAGTTTGAGAAAGTTAGCAGCCACATGCAAATTTGGAACATTTTTAGATGAAGCACTGCGTGATAGGTTTGTCTGTGGAGTTAAGAGCAGTGAGCTAAGAGATTGGTTACTCAGTGCGGCTCACACAAAAGACTTAACATTACAGCTCGCAGTTGAAATGGCGTTTTCTTTTGAGGTAACAAAAGGCAACAGTGCGCAACAGTTTGCACAGAAAGGCTATAAAGCTAATGTGGTAGAAAAGAAGGCTAACCTAAAGCATAGAGAGGCTACGGTAAAGTCTACAGCTAATGGAAAGCCCTGCTATCGCTGCAATGGAAAAGGCCACAGACCGGATGAATGCATGTTCAAGGACGCAGAGTGTCACCAGTGCAAGAAAAAGGGACACATCGCAAAAGCATGCCGTTCACCTAAAGAAGGAAGCTATGGCAAGGCTTCGAAAGGAACTAGGCATTTGGAATTTTGCCACGCTCTCAAGCACGGGACATGTACAAATTCCAGCGCTATCAAGCAGCAGGGAAGACTTGGTTGCAACGCTCCCCAGCACGTGGATCAGAGCAACGCTCACAGTCTTCGGGCAGATGGAGATCCTATCCAGCCTCAGCTCTGCAGTGCCAGAGACGACTGCTGTGTGCCGACAAGGTGCATGGTGGATGCTGTACAGAACATTGACACTGGTCAGACATTGGACAGTGGAGGGGCCGAACTTTTTGCAATGGACACGGGTAAAGGTGACATTGTGAAACCCTATTATGTGTATGTCAGTGTAAATGGTACAAGGGGGAAAATGGAGGTAGACACTGGCGCAGCCGTGTCAGTGATATCTGAAACTCTACTTAAACGCAGGTTTAAAGATGTGAAACTTAGTCCTGAAAATTGTGTGCTGAAAACCTACAGTGAGGAATCATTGCCGTTGATAGGAAAATTCACAGCAAAGGTGAAATGCAAGGAACGCTCAGAAAAGCTAGAACTACTAGTCGTGAAAGGAAGAGGTCCTGCATCAATGGGCAGAGACTGGATGAGTCAATTAAAGCTAGACTGGTCAAGAGCCAACAGAGTGGCTCCTGATACCGTGGATGATGTGTGTGCCAGACATGCATCAGTGTTCAAACCTGAGCTAGGCAAGTTAAAAGGTATTGAAGCCAGACTACATGTAGTTCCAGATGCAGTGCCCAAGTTCTGTAAGCCTAGAAACGTGCCTTATGCATTAAATGAAGCCGTAGAGAGAGAACTGGCAAATTGGAAGCTGAAGGTGTCATCTCACCCGTTAATTACAGTGAGTGGGCAGCTCCAATAGTTTGTGTGCCTAAAAAGGATGATAGTGTGAGAATATGTGGAGACTACAAGGTCACCATCAATCCATAGTTGAATGTGGAACAGTATCCACTACCCAAAACCCAAGATTTATTTGCTAAACTACCAGGAGGTCAGCAGTTTACCGAATTAGACTTGTCGCAGGCTTATCAGCAAGTTCTGTTAGAGGACAATTCAAGACATTACCTAACTATCAACACACACAGAGGGCTGTATCACTACAATAGGTTACCCTACGGTGTTGCTAGCGCCCCTGCTATTTTTCAAAAGATTATGGATCAGGTTCTTCAGGGCATGGAAGGGGTCATCTGTTATTTAGATGACATCTTAATTACTGGAAAAGATACAGAAAGGCACCTGACTAACTTGGAAGAGGTGCTTAGTAGACTTGAAACTTATAATCTCAGGGTTAAAAGAGAGAAGTGTGCATTCATGCAGAACAGCGTTTCATACTTAGTGCATGTCATTGATGCCAGGGGCATACATCCAATGAATGAAAAGACAGATGCTATTCAGAGGGCTCCAGTTCCGAAAAATGTAACTGAACTCAGGTCATTCTTAGCTCTATTAAACTACTATGGGAAGTTTGTCCCTAATCTATCTACTCTGATTCATCCAATGACAGCATTGCTGCATAAAGATGCAACCTGGGAATGGTCAGAGAAATGTCAAAGTGCATTTGATAGTGCAAAGAAGTCTCTTCAGTCAGATAAATTGTTAGTACATTTTGATGCAGAGTTACATATACTAGCATGTGATGCTTCTCCTTATGGAGTTGGTGCTGTAATCAGCCACAAAATGAAAGATGGAAGTGAGAGACCTATTGCATTTGCATCCAGAATGTTAACTAAAACAGAACAGAATTACTCTCAACTGGAAAAAGAGGCACTGGGTCTTGTTTTTTGGGGTTATGAAATTCCATGAGTATCTTTATGGAAGGAAATTCTTGTTATTGACAGACCACAAGCCACTGTTGAAAATTCTGGGGCCTAAAACAGGTGTGCCAACACTGGCCGCCGCTAGATTACAAAGGTGGGCTCTAATTTTGGCAGCGTATACATACGAAATCCAGTACAAGAAGTCAGAGCAGCATAGCAATGCTGATGCTTTGTCAAGATTACCTGTGAAGCCTGATGTAGATGTGGTGTCAAACCCAATTTACAGAGTGTCTTACCTGGAAGACTTAGTACCTCTTACTGCTAGAGAAATAGCCGAAGAAACAGACAGAGATCCTGTGTTAAGAGTGGTTAAACAGTTGGTGTTAAGTGGATGGCCTAAACATGTACAGGATGAGTCACCGAAGCCTTATTTTCAGAGAAAATTAGAGCTTAGCATTGAGGATGATTTTTTATTATGGGGTTACCGTGTGGTAGTGCCTGATAAACAAAGAGACAGGCTATTGTCGGAATTACATGAGCACCACTGGGGAATAGTTAAAATGAAGTCCCTCGCCAGAAGTTTATTCTGGTGGCCTACATTAGATGACAGTATTGAACGTGAAGTGAATCAGTGTACTATTTGTAAGCAGCAGCGTAGTATGCCTGCTACCGCACCGATACATACATGGAAATGGTCTTCGAGTCCATGGGAAAGAGTACATCTTGATTTTGCTGAGGACCACAAGCAGATGTTTTTAGTAGTGATGGATGCCTATGCTAGATGGCCAGAGATAGTTCCCATGACCACTACTACTTCATCTAAGACAATTGAAGCAATGAGAAATTTATTTGCAGCTTATGGGTTGCCTAAAGAGGTTGTAACTGATAACGGACCTCAGTTCGTAGCGCAAGAGTTTGAGTCATTTTTGACTAAAAATGGAGTGAAACACATCAAGTCACCTGCATACCATCCTGCAAGTAATGGTTTAGCTGAAAGATTGGTCCAAAATCTTAAGAAATCCCTTGCAAAGAATAGAGCCATTGGTGGTATGACGCTTGAGCACTGCGTAGCAAATTTTCTGATTGGGTACAGAAACACACCCCATACTAAGACAGGAAAGACCCCAGCTGAGCTATTTCTGAGAAGACAGGTGTGAACCAGGTTGTGTCTTATCAAACCAACGTTCTCTCAGAGAATGCAGACCGAGTCTGAACCAAATCTTCCCCGTGTTAGGTCTTTTAAGGTTGGTCAACACGTATTGGTAAAAAATTACAGGGGAGGGGAGAAATGGTTGAATGGAGTTATAAGCGAAGTGTTGGGTCCTGTAACATACAGTGTTGAAGTACATGGAAATTGTGTGAAAAGACATGTGAACTAGATGTTGGGTGTCAAGGGAAATCCAAATCAGACTCAAATGGACTCTTGTGATAGAGCTTCTTGGGAGATTGATGATTTCAATGCAGACACTGATGTGTCAGAACATCCTGAACCACAGGTTGTGGAAGAACGACCTGTAGAACCACCACTGCCAGTTGTGGAAAGGAACACTCGTCCTGTGAGAGACAGACATCCTCCTGATAGACTGAACTTGTGACTGACATACAGATTGGTTATTGAAAAAAAGAAAAGAAATCTGTAATGTATGGTTACTGTTGAAGAAATACTGTACATGGTTATGAGCTTAAGAGCAAAAAGGATATGTTAGAATCCTAGAAAAAAAAGAAGTTTGAATTTACAGGGGAGGAGCCGTGGTGTTCCCAACACAGAATATTAACCAGTGTGGGTTGGTTGGTTTTGAATGTGCACATTCAAATGTGATTGGTGCTGAATGAGGTGGAGGTCAGCTATTGGTTGTTCCTGAAGAGTACATAAGGCAGAATCGCCACCAGGGTGTTCGCTTGGTACTCCGCTCTACTCGGGATAGCTAGGTTGTTACAGCGTAATAATAAATATACTACGTTACTGTCATAAGTCTGCCGTGTGCACTTTCCAGTTATCTACTTAAACAGTTTAGAACAATATTAGTGTTTCATACACGACATAAGGCTTCGTGACGACCTCATTCTGAAACAAAGAGCGAATAGCTTTGTTATTATTCTTTGTACAGAAAACGGCTTGTGTTCTATTGTAACAGATGTCTGAAATTCAGATTTGACCAGAAATGTAAAGCACTTTGAGGGGCTGTTGCAGCTAGAAAAGCACTATATAAAATGCAACTTGATTGATTGATTGATTGATTGATTCTTGCAGGATGGTGAGAAACATATTTTCCCACAAGGAGAATCAGCTGGATTAACCAAAGAAACATCTTCTTGATCTAAACCCTTGCACAAAATTACAGAACCATTAGGAATAGCCCCCATTATCGGAGCAAATTCCTTAATTGTGACAAGATAATTGAAATGAGAGAAGAATTCATTGTAGTTCAGAAGATGGCCTTCCGGGGTAATCAGTTGACTCACCAAAAGACGTTTCTGTCAAACCAATTCTTCAAAAATATACTCCTATCTTTATATAAGATATCCTCGTTATTCCAGATATAATAATGTTGTGGTGAGAAATTGTGCTTGTAAATTCATTTCCATGCCAATAAAGCCTGTTTGTGAAAATTTGACAGTTTAACTGGTATTTTTATAATTGCATACCAATAGGAAGGGGAGCCCTCCAATTTGGTTAAAAACAAATTTAGGAATGAAGTTCCACATGGAGGAGTACTTTTTCAAAAAAAAAACTTTAACCAGTTAATTTTAAAGTCGTTGTTCAAGGTAGAGAAGTCCAAAAAGTTATGACCACCATTTTTTGCAAGAATTGATACCTACAGATTTTCTGATGTAATGTATAAGATTTTTTCCACAAAAAAATTAAATAACAACTGGTTCATTTTTTTGGCAGTTTTGTTAGCAAGAAAAAGAGGATGCAACATAAACAAGCCTAAACAAACCTTCAGCTTTTGATAGGAGGACATGTCCCTTCAAGGACAGATCCCTTTGTAAACAGCAATTAAATTTATTTTCCGCTTTTTTAATGATTGGACTAAAATTAAGAGTGCATCTGTCTTGTTGATCCTTGGTTACAAGAATGCCTAAATGATTAACCCTTTCCTTGACAGGTAAATCATCAATAGAGGTTACGTCACAGCTTTTTAAAGCAAATAACTCACATTTGTTTAAATTCAGACAGAGACCTGAAGCTTTTGAAAATACATCAATAATTTTAATTGCAGGCTTTACCTGCAGAGCATTGTTTCAAGAACAAAGCCGTATCATCTGCCAGTTGGCTTAATAAAATATTTCTACCGGCAATAGAGACACCTTCTAAGTTACTTGATTTTATATAGTGACAAAAGGCATGCGCAACAATAAAGAAGAGGTAAACAGAGACCGGACAGCCTTGGCGTATGCCTCTTTCTAGACAGAATCTTTGAGCAGTACCATCACTGAATTTCACAGAGCTGTTGCAATTTGCATAGAGGGTTTTCATTGCATTGCAAAAGTATGTTCCAAATCCAAATGTTTCAAGACAATAAAAAATGAAGGGGTGCTCAATTGTGTCAAAGACTTTGTAAAAGTCAAGAAAAAGTAAAAAACTGTCATCAGTAATCAGTTCAGAATAATCAATAAGATCAAAAACCAGTCTTATCTTATTGGAAATATGTCTGTTACTCATAAATCCAGATTGATTTTCATCTATAATTGAGCCCAGAACACTTTTAAATCTCGTGGCAAACACAATAGCAAACAGTTTATAATCATTATTGAGTAAACTAATGGGCCTTCAGTTGTCAATTTTTATTTATTTATTTATTTTAGGTATTAGACGAATTACACCCTGTGTCGTGCTGGTAGGAAGTGTAGATTTTGCAATGCGCTCTAAAAACACATTCAAAAGGAATGGTGCTAGCAACTCAGAAAAAAAGCTTGTAAAATTCAAAACTGATTCCATCATTCCCTGGTGCCTTATTAGTTTTTAGATGATTTATGGCATCTATAACTTCTTCAGTAGTAATTGGAGAATCACAAATTAAGGTATCCTCCTGGCTAATTGAATTTACACCATCCAAATTGTGTCCGGGCTGCCAAAATGTGTCCGGGTGACGTCATCGCAAAGTCCAGTTGTTTGAAATAATATTTCGTGACCCTTTTTTTGGGTTGCTCGCTACCTAGCTAACTTGTCATTGATGTCAAAAAACATATAATAGCAAATATTGGACGGTTCATTTTAATGGAAAATATGTTTATAGAACATCTTTATTGAAAATCTCGTCCACGCTACATAACGTGATCGACCGGTGGATGAACTTTCGCCTAAAAGTATGCTTTTTTGTGCTTTTCGAAAGACATATCCTGATATAAACAACTGCAAGTCGAATATAAAAGGTGGCCCTGCGCATATATTATACGATGCAGCTAAAAAGAATACACTATTAAACCTGCTTTTGCCTGCAATAATACGACTCTATGAACTACAGCGAGAGGAATGTCAGGAATGCGAGCTGTCGCAATTGCATTGCGATGACGTCACCCGGACGCATTGGCATCCCGGACACAATGTTTGACTGGGTAGGACGAACACTGGTTCAGAGGGAAACACCGTTTGTACTCAAGCTGGAAAAAGGATTGAAACATGATGATGTGAGGATGCTTCTATTGAACAGCTAATCTACCAATTCCACAATCAATTTCACAGTACAACAGTGTTCCCATATAGTTTGATGTCGTTTCTTATGTATTCGCTTTCCAATGTTAGCGTTGGTTCGAGGACGCCATTCTTACAATGGCGGAGTTGTAATAATGATGCCACACGAGCGACAATAAACAACCTTGTTTATTTTTTACTTTTTCCCGTTTTTCTACTCAGTTGTATCCGGCCAATTGCCCCACTCTTCCGAGACGTCCCGGTCGCTGCTGCACCCTCTCTGCCGATCCAGGGAGGGCTGCAGACTACCACATGCCTCCTCCAACACATGTGGAGTCGCCAGCCACTTCTTTTCACCTGACAGTGAGGAGTTTCACCAGGGGGCGTAACGCGTGGAAGGATCACCCTATTCCCCCCTCTGCCCCACTGCTCACAAGGAAAGATTCGCCATGGGAGTGGGGTCCAGAACAAGAAGTAGCACCAAATGCCATCAAAGACAGTCTCACCGTCTTTAATGGCATTAAGTTTCTATTTCTTATTTTCAGTCTTTAGTTTCTATTTCACTTTCTGTGTCTTATTTATCATTTATTTCTATTTGTTTCTGTTTCTATTTTCTTATCCTGTATCTTGTTAGTTTTTAGTAATTAGAGTGTGACTGTCTGTAATAGAACTCAATTTCCCCTCGGGGATAAATAAAGTATTCTGATTCTGATTCTGACCAGTGATACCACCATGTCATACTTTGATCCAAATAAAGAAACGGAGCTGATCATCAACACCAGCCCTGTAGGGCTCGGCACCATCCTTTATCAAAAGGAGAAAGGTGAAAGACGCACCATAGCATATGCAAGCCGGGCTCTCAGTGATGTGGAAAAACGCTACTCATAGACAGAGCGAGAAGCACTGGCTGTTGTCTGGAAGCTGTGAGCACTTCCACTTATACAGCTATGGACATCCATTCACACTAGTGACTGGTCACAAGGCCCTTGAGATTATCTGGAACAATCCCAGATAAAAACCACCTGCTAGAATCGAGAGATGGGGACTGAGGCTTCAGCCACACAACTACAAAGAGGAGTATAGAAAAGGAGCTGACAACCCCAGCCGACTGCATGTCCCGTCATCTCATACTCACACTGACAGGTGACACCACACGGGCAGCAAAAGTAGCAGAGGAATATGTCTTCATGACACATCACACTACACCCAAAGCAATGACTCTCACAGAGATTAAAGAGGAGTGTCTGAAAGACCCGATCCAACAAAAGGTCAGTGCACATATCAAAAACAATACGTGGTACAAGGTCACACATAACACACAACACACTGCCATTCTGAAGCAGTTCAAACAAATTAGCAGTGAACTAACAGTGTCACCCACTGACGATATCATATTAAGAAACACGAGAATCGTCATACCCACAGCCCTACAGAACAGAGTCCTACAGCTCGATCACAAGGGACACCACGGCATTGTTCAGACAAAAACACTACTCAGGACAAAAGCTTGGTTTCCTAACATGGACCAGCAAGCAGAAGCTACAGTCAAAAACTGTATAGCATGCCAGGCGAACACACCAGTCACATACTCAGAGCCACTGCAGATGTCTGAGTTACCCGAAGCCCCCTGGCATAGCACAGGTGCAGGCTTCTATGGACCTCACCCCACTGGAGAGTATCTACTTGTCATTGTGGATGAATACACACGGTACCCAGTAGTTGAGGCTGTTAAGTCAGCTTCAGCTAACAGTCATTCCAGTTATAGACAAAGTATTATCCATGTTTGGAATCGCCAGAGTGCTCAAAACAGATAATGGCTCTCCGTTTAACGGTGACCAGTTTGCCTAGTTCGCAACCTACCTTGGGTTTCACCACCACAAAATCACACCCAAGTGGCCCCAGGCTAACGCCACTGCAGAACGTTTTATGCGCACACTAAGCAAGACCATCCGTGTTGCAGGAACACAAGGCATACCATGGAAGCAGCATCTCAACATCCTTCGAGAGTATCGTTCCACACCACACAGCACCACAGATGCTTCACCGGCGGAGCTTTTGTTCCAATGGAAGATCTACACAAAGATTCCCACAGTCAACCATGCCACTTCCAACAGCTCAGATCATGGAATCCGAGCAAAAGATCGAGAAGCTAAAGTTAAGATGAAAGTTTATGCCGACACACGTCGTCACACAACACCAAGTACTCTAACCCCAGGAGACACCGTGCTCCACCGCCAGTTTAAGCATAACAAGCTCACCGTGGACTGGTGAGCTTGTTATGCTTGGTGTGTCGCTGTTGTTATGCACTGGTGTGTCGCTGTGGTGTGATCTGCATCTTTTTATCTTGTCTCTCTTTCTCATTAGCACATGCCATATTGAGCCTTTCCAAGAGCAACTCATCTGAAGTAGTTGGTTGTAGCAGGTAAGGTTGGAGATCGGTTTTATGCTGTCATTCTGTAAGCCTGTGAGTACTATATGCATGAACATGCTCTGCACTAGTGCGGGGTCATACTTGAGACTAGACTCAGCTTCCTGTGATGCAAACAATATTTTCTGTCTTAAATCCATTGCTTTAATTAAAAAGTTCTGCGGAGCCTCTTTACTGCTCTGAACCTCTGTGGTAAGCTGTTTGTATCTCAGTTGCACTCTCTCTTGGTAATGTGCGCGGAGGACCCTCCCTAAAATCGGCAGAGACAGATCGCTTTTACCCTCAAGATAACTCCGCAGCTGTAGGCCGGGTACAATGGCTCTAATAACAGCATCCACAATTTCAGACTCAGGGTAGCCTTTGCTGAGACCATTCTCTATTTAGCGGGCCAAGCTGGAGAAGGTAAGTCGGTCTCTTTGTCCAGGTTCGCCAATCTGACCTGCAATTTTATAGCCTTTACGCCATGGCGGGCTATTTACATGGGCAGGGGCTGTGTGAACTGGTAGAGTTTTATTGGTCACTACGTATATACTCTTTGTGTCTCTGTTGGCTCGTTCCTGCATTTCAGTTTCCTTCTGTTGCACCATTAGTTTTAGCTGTTCTAATTCTCTCTTTAATTTATCCTGTTCCTCATTTTCATCTTCGAGCGTTTTATTTTTGCTAGCCTTCTGAAGGGTCTGTATCATGTCCATTAGGCTTAACAGTTCGGACAGACCGCAATCTTCAAGCTCAGTTAGTTCATCACATTCAACATGTTGGATGATATACAAAACAAGCGCCTTACAAATTTTGCTAACAATGTTTTTTTGGTTTGTTCCTGAGATGTCAAGAAACTCACATATTTGCATTAACTGGTCTATAGTAAATTGAAAAAGAGCTGCTTTAATCTCAAACTGCAAATCCTCCACCTCTGAATCCATCTTGGCAGGTGAGTGACAACCTGTGTGGGAGTATGTTTTGCCTGTCACCGTGGACTTTGCTGCCCCCTAGTGAACACGCTGTACCTCAGGATGCACACCTTCCTTGACTAGGCTTTCACCCCCAACTGTAGCCGCGCTCTCTGCCACCTGGGTTGTTTTATGGGATGATCGATGGAAGATCTACACAAAGATTCCCACAGTCAACCATGCCACTTCCAACAGCTCAGATCATGGAATCCGAGCAAAAGATCGAGAAGCTAAAGATGAAAGCTTATGCCGACACACGTCGTCACACAACACCAAGTACTCTAACCCCGGGAGACAGCGTGCTCCACCGCCAGCCTAAGCATAACAAGCTCACCACACCCTACAACAGTGAACCATACATTGTGTCAAAGATCAAAGGCTCCATGGTCACAGCACCAAAGGATGGACACTCCATCACGAGGAACTCCTTTTTCAAGAAAATCCCTACTGAGCTCCAGAGCATTCCACCAGAGCCAGATGACGATAGCGACGAGACTGTTGTCAACACACCACCGCCAAGATATCCTGTACGGCGCAACAGACCTCCTCCTCCCTATCTCCGTGAGTATGAGTAGTCTCACGAACCAATATGGACTGTTATGGGCTGAGAAATTACTCTATCTCATGGATTGACAATGTTGTTGTTATTGAGACTGTTTACAAACAGAGTATTGTTCCATGGACTCTTCTATATGAGCAAGCTTAAAGCACAAAGTAAAGGACTGTTTTGGTTGCATTATAGAAATTGACTTCAGTTGTTTCAGGGACAGCTACAGCAAATGCATTTATTGCAAGTAAGGAATAACAGTCAAAGTCAAGACCATTGTGGGTTTTTATTTTTTATTATGGATATTTGAGAATGCTTACAAGGAAAGTGTTTCAGTAGCACTTCGGGAATTGAAACGGAGTTATTGTTCACAAAAAAAGGGAAAAAAAGGAAAAAAAGAAAAGAAAGGAATGATGTAATGTCCACAAGCTGACTGGGCTCTAGTCTAAGTATGCCCCCTGCTGATAGGAGGGTATGGTAGCCAGCTAGGTAGTCAGGCACTTATATTCAGTCAGGAAGTCAGCTGCCACGTGTAAATATATCCTCTGAGACTTCACGAAAATCATCGTTCACTCCAGTCGCTGTCTGTCCATTTACTGATGTTATGAGAAGCACAAAACATCACAGCCACCATGACAAATGTCTCCAAACCCACTGCAGAGTTTTTTTGTTTTTTTTCCCAGAGCACTCTGTTACGGTTTCACCTTCACAACCCCCGCTACCTACCTCTTCCGTTCCCTCTGGGCCTCCACGGCGCTCGGCTTTGCCTTAGTATCCACTCCGGACCACCAGAGCTGGGGCGCGTTCACGTTCGCCTTCACCGCACTCAGACCCTGAGGTCCCCAGCACCTCCCAACGGGCACAGTGCGCCCTACGGCGCCTCTGATGTCATCTACCGGCAGCACGGCTCTGCACTTCCCTGGTCACTCATTCCCTCAGTTGTACCCCAGCTACAATCATCTCAGCTCTTCCCCATCTGCAATCCCTTCAACCCCTACAAGAACCAGGTCTTCTCTCTACTCATTGCCAGATCTTCTCATAGCATACTTCTGACCTGTTGCACAGAGCCGGCTCACATATCAACCAGCCTCCTCGGACCGCCACTTAGGCTTTGAACTCGGACTACTATTCTGGCTTTGAACTCGGACTACTCGATTCCCCTTTGCCTTCGGACTGGTATTTTTGCTGGTACACGCACACTTTCACGACACCCAACGCCCCATTCACATATTACACACACTTATGATAATTTACACTAACACATAGCTTGACACATTGCCGCCTGTCACTACACAGCATATTCACACACCCCACTAACAAAACTACCTGAGCACCATACACATCCCGCATTTCTCTCTCCCTTATTATTTTTTCCCCTTTGTTACTTTTCATTAAACGTTACTAAGAGTCATCCGCCTTCGGAGTGGTCGTGTGGGTCCTCCTGCACAACCCGTAACACACTCGGTTGATCTCTGAACTGGAGGAGCCTTTCACTGATTTCCACCGCTTTGTCAACGTCTGGACAATTCAATTTTAGTCAACAAACCGTAGCGTCTCCCACAGATTGGAGGAGAATCTTCAGAGAGAATAAACGGCCCCTAAAACTTGAGATAATACTGATGTATGTGTTCCGCAATGATGCTGGAAAAGATGGGGGGGGGTAGCTACACTGTAAACGGAGCAATCTTCCTGGAATACGCTTTTTGTGCAAATTGTTAATCACCAAAACATCCAGAATTTAAGATTGTTAAAAAAAACATTTTGAATTTAAGTGCATTTTCAACAGGTGATACTAGACTTTTGATATGAGGAAAGGGACGGCCTGTTTAAGCAGCAAGTTGGTTAAGGAAGGGACAGCCTTACCGAAAAGGTAATTTCCCTTTACGACACCTTAAATGTTTTCTGTAGCAATGCATAACTAGGGAGTGAAGTCCTTGATCCACTGAGATGAAGCTCACCTGCACTTTAACGTGGCAATAAAGGTACCCAGTGTTGACCTGTGGTCAAAGATAAAGCGACCGTGGGCAAGCTATAGTTAACAGGAACAGTCCTGTCTCTGTCTGTAGTTCCTTGTAGAATAGGGCATGAATGGATCAAATATGTTCCTGTACCAATTTGGCCTTTTACACCACATGGCGAGACCACAGGGTTAATTTAGTGAGGGACAAAAGATGTGATGTGTGACCTATAGAAAACCCATGTCTCTCTAGAACAGGTGGGAAATCTTACCCAGAAAGGGCCGCTGTGGGTGCAGGTTTTGTTCCAACCAAGCAGTTACACACCTGATCCCAGTAATCAACCAGTAGTCTTTGCTGAGGAACTTGATTAGGAGACGCAGGTATATAGCTACTTGGTTGGAACAAAGATCTGCACCCACACCGGCCCTTTCTGGATAAGATTACCCACCCCTGCTCTAGAAGGAGAGGCTAGACTAGAACGACCGGGATTTCACTCTTACGTAAAACGACCATGGGCGGTCAAAATGACTGCCTGTTTTTAAACTCTATATTCTGTCAAGATAAATACCCAGTTGATATATTAATGCATTGCATATGTTAGTATGTCTGTTAAGAAATGACTGACACCAAAATTAACATTTTAACTTTAATAGTAAATTCCAAGCAATTTAAAACACAAATGGTATTTGAACATGAATATTTAAAGTGAAAAAGTAACAATAAAACCTGGAGAAAAAACCCGGAAAAACAAAACGGAAAACCCATATTGCTAATCTACGAAAAATGACAAGGCCTATAAAAAGTTAAATGGAGATAAAAAGAACTGGGGGGGGGGCTTGAAACGGTCCCAAACAATGCCAATCCCAGCACATGCATGCACTCCAACACGAATTGGGAAAGCTCCACTACTACGACCACAACTAAGAGTAACAGTCAATGCAAACCACGCCTCTTGTGCTCACATTTGCCACACTCGAGTTTGTGGCATTTGGAACAGATTTCAAGTTTTGTTCTGTTTGCAGCCTCCCCGAACCTGGCACTGCCTCGGTGTCCGCTGTGGTGTTGTGATCATCAGCTGCTGACTGGGACCTTGTGCCAACTTCCCCTTCATTAACTCTGCTCTCAATTGCTCCGCCAGTAGAAGGAGAAAGTTCCTCCAGGTTATGTTGGCATCGATGCACTCATTGTAGAGGATGTGGGCTTTGATCCCAGCCAGGTCCAAAATGTTGTAACCGCTACCGGCCATCTGCGCGTACCATCCAAGATGTCTACGCCGTACTTGGTGTAATTATAGTACGTGACAGACTACGGCGTTGACTTCGGCCCATCCATGATGCCCACGGTTGTGTGCACGGAGCTCATTGATGTACACATTCCTTTTTTGGCCTCCCCTGGTAGATGGTGAGCGTGACGTCGCCACATTTCAGCACCTTGGTGCTGAACGGCTCTGCCTTCTCTTTTGCGGAGGGGGGCATCTCACGCTTCCTTTTCCCCAGGGTGCCTACGAGGCTATTCTTCTTTTTCGTAACATGTTTGCCAGCCTCAGAGACGTGGAAAAAATTGTCAGGTGTGATGTTTCCCCCCTTCTCCAGGTATGGAGCAGCCAGAGACATCACCACATTCTCTCTTAAGAGCAGACCTGTTCTCCGTGTCTCAGCTCTACCCAGATAAGGAGCCCCATTTAGCATGTACTTGGTGTGTACATGTGCAGCTGGCCAGAATTTGATGCCAAATTTGTCTGGCTTATTGCCCATGTACTGCTGGAATTTACACCGGGCCTTGGTGGACAACAGCTGCTCATCTACTGTGATTTCGGCACCAGGCTTGTAGCAGGCTATGCAGTTCTCTACAAACTTTTCCAGGTGGCCGACATCAGGGCAAACTTGTTGTCCTGCAGACGTACACGCCAGGTCTTTTTGTCAGATCGCAAGAACCGCACGATCTCCTTGAAGCGGTTCCTGGACATGGTTGCTCTGAAAAACAGTTCGCCCCATTTTTCAGACTACAGGTTGGCCAATTCCACGCCTTTTGACAGTGCGCCCCGGATAAATAGCATGGCCAGAAAAGCGTTTAGTTCAGCCACTGTCAGGTCCCATGAGCCATCACCAAGCTGCCGACGTGCCTCAGCTACAGTGCATGCCACGATGTGAGCCAGCATGTCACTGCTAACTAGACACACGAAGGGCGCAAGCGCACCATCAACGTTGCGCCTAGCATGTGCCCTGGTACCAGCAACTTCGGTGAACACATTGTGGATCTTCATTTTCCCATGATGATCAGTTGGCAAGAAGACCTTCCACACCGTCCCGTCTTTCCCCTTTTCCACACCCAGATCGGGAAGACCAGCTCCGTCAGCCGTGGGCAATACATCTGTGTCCATAGTCTCCAGTGGAAGCACAGACCTCCTTTAACTCGGTGGAGACTCACACTCGCCCTCGGATGAGGATGAGGACGACCTGTTTTCATCCACCCAGGAATGGTCGCTGTCACTCTCAACCTCCACAGCTCGCCTGCATTGGGAATCGCCGCTGTTTATTGACTGTAGATACTGCAACGCCTCGGCGGCAGTCATGGTGCGTCTAAAACGGCGGCTGTACCCAGACATGTAGGAAATAATTGGAAAAAAAATACTTTTTCAGGTGTTATTGTGCACTGGAGAACGCTAGTGTGTTTCTACGACAGAGCAATTAAAGTCGCGAAGGAAATGACGCGACCACATTACGTCATAAATAGTGGCCAACCGAACACGACGTATGTAAATTACGCACAGTCATTTTGACCGCTCATGGTCGTTTTAGGTATATCTTATGACTTTTTGTGCAATTGATCTAAAACTCATTTTAATGCAAATATATACAACTCTAGGAGAACTCATGGAGCGGCAGGTCTGTACCCCCTTTTTTCCCCCACAGTTATTAAACTTTGACAATCCAAAACGGTCAACAATGACAGCCTTGGTCTTTTTAATCCCTGTTGCAAATGGTCGAATTAGTCATACATTTATTTTTGTAACACACTTAACCTGGGGTGTGGTAAATTAACGTTCTTCCGGCTCAGATCCTTGTTTATTTTCCAGTGTAAATCTCTATCTTTTTCAACACCTACGATAACTACACTTTAAGGACACAAGTATTGGGACAACTGGTCATTACACCTACATGAGCTTTTATGGCATCCCATTTTAAATCCATAGGCATTAATATGGAGTCCCCCCCCCCCTTTACAGCTATAACAGCTTCCACTCTTCTGGGAAGGCTTTCCACTAGATTTTGGAGTGTGTCTGTGGGAATTTTTGCCCATTCACCCAAAGAGCATTTGTGAGGTCAGGCACTGATGTTGGACAAGAAGACCTGGCTCGCAATATCCGTTCTAGTTCATCCCAAAGGTGTTCAATGGGGTTGAGGTCAGGGCTCTGTGCGGGCCAGTCAAGTTCCTCCACACCAAACTCACCCAACCATGTCTTAACAGACCTTGCTTTGTGCAGTGGGGCACAGTCACGCTGGTACAGAAAAGGGCCCTCCCCAAACTGTTCCCACAAAGTTGGAAGCATAGAATTGTCCAAAATGTCTTGGTATGCTCAAGCATTAAGATTTTCCCTCACTGGAACTAAGGTGCCTAGCCCAACCCCTGAAAAACAACCCCATACCATTATCCCTCCTCCAACAAACTTTACAGTTGACACAATGCAGTCAGGCAAGTAACGTTCTCCTGGCATCCGCCAAACGTCAATCAGACTTCCAGACAGAGAAGCGTGATTCGTCACTCCACAGAACATTTCCACTGCAGAGTCCAGTGGCAGCGTGCTTTTCACCACTCCATCCAACGCTTGGCCTTGTGCTTGGTGATGTAAAGCTTGCATGCAGCTGCTAATGCAACTTGACTGACTGACTGACTGCTCGGCCATGGAAACTTATTCTATGAAGCTCCCGGCGCACAGTTTTTGTGCTGATGTTAATGCCAGAGGAAGTTTGGAACTCTGCAGTTATTGAGTTAACAGAGCGTTGGCGACTTTTACGCACTATGCGCCTCAGCACTCGTTGACCCCGCTGTGCGACTTTACGTGGTCTGCCACTTCGTGGCTGAGTTGCTGTTGTTCCTAAACTCTTCCACTTTTCAATAACCCTTTAGTCGAGCGACGTCGAAGTCTCCCGCGGTGCAGGCGATATGGGTTCGCGTCCCGGCTGCAGCAGTTCCTGCGGTTGCCCCCCGAATTCGCTACATTGGTGTCAGAAGTGGGATGGTGAGACCGTAAGGCCATCAGAAGCGTATGCGCCCAGAGGCGTGGAGGAGCTGATATGCTCAAGCCCCGGGACGCGCTTCCCGAAGGAGGGGGGTAGTGTAACGTGCATGGATAAGTAGACACGTTGGCCGCTGGCTGACGGGTCTGACCCTTTAGTCGAGCAGTCAGCGAGGTCTCCTGTGGTTGCCCCCCGAATTTGCTACAATACGACATACAGTTGACCGTGAAATATCTAGCAGGGAAGAAATTTCACGAACTTATCGGTTCTCCTCCCAAGTCACCGTGGTGATGGTGGTCGCCACTTGGACGCTGCCCGCCATACCCCTCATCACATGTTCTTTTTATAAATCCACTTTTCTTTTCTTTTTTAAACATGATGATGCTGGTCGCGTGGCTCGGGTCCTGGACTGTTCCGATGGCGTCTGGACACTGCTTGGCATCCTGCGCATCATATTCTTCATAGATTTTATAAGTCCATTATAATTCTGTGTATCCTCTTTCAATGTTGTTTTGTGTAAATTGTGTACACACAACATCCATAGCACGTTGTCCGTCTTGGGAGAGAGATCCCTCCTCTGTTGCTCTCCCTGAGGTTTCTTCCTATTTTTTCCTCCCTGTTATAGGTTTTTTTTTTTTTAGGGAGGTGTTCCTTATCCGATGAGAGGGTCTAAGGACAGGATGTTGTGTTGCTGCTAAGCCTACTGATGTAAATTTGTAATTTGTTATATTGTTGACTTGACTTATTGCAAAGGTGGCGTTCTACGACAGTCCCACGCTTGAATTCACTGAGCTCTTCAGAACGACCCATTCTTTCACAAATGTGTGTAAATGCAGACTGCATGGCTAGCTGCTTGATTTCATACACCTGTGGCAACGGGTCTGAATGAAACACCTGAATTCAATGATGAAGAGGTGTGTCCCAATACGTTTTTCCATTATAGTGAATTTTGCATTGAGCTAGTAAGGTCGGCTGCCCTGAACGGGGTCTAGTTGGGTCAGTGTTTTTACCGCGTTTGAGCCACTAGGGGGCGATATATGATCCGTTATATAATGATGTCCGGATGAAAACATGACGACATCCACATGCTGCCAGTAGACGTTGCTTTTAACCGCTGTTTAGATGTTTATCTGTTTGTCTTTGGCTATTCGACAGCCTGCATGCATGGTTATGTGTATGTGTATGAGTTACAATTTATTCATAGTATTTCAAGTAGTACCGCTGTTGAGATGTTGTATTGAAATTCAGTTTTTTCTATGATTTTTTTTTTATCTCAATGTTAGTAGTTGCTGTTTTGTAAGCACTGAAAATATTGCACGCAATAACCTAAAACAATAATTAGCTCCACAGCCATTCTTTTGGGATTCGTTTTTGAATTTTAAATTGTCCATTAAACCTTTTTGCTGAAAATATGCCTGACTTTTTTCCCATTCAAAGGCAAACAGAGAATTAAGTTTTGTTTTTTTTCAGTAAAGAAAAAAAAAGCTATATATATATATATGTATATAATATATAGCGCCCCCACCCCCCGAAACCGTCAATGGTGTTGATAGAAGTGCTCAATTAATGAGGAGCGGAATATCAATACAGATGCAGGGGAAAACAGTTTTAATGCAGTACAAGCCTGTTTCATGCGTCGCGCACTCATTAGCAGCGGATGAGTGCGCGAGGCATGAAACAGGCTTGTATGTATTAAAACTTCTTTCCCTGCATCTGTATTGATATATATATATATATATATATATACACACACACACACACACACACACACACACACACACACACACACACACACTCCATCATGACTAAATTACTTTAGTGACAAAAACAAAAAATCTGAGATGATTATTCATTAAGAAGGAAATGCCAGTGAGTGTACTGTCATACCCTCGACATGGTTTCACAGAAAACCTCGAATTAATGAGAGAGAGAGAGAGCTGACAACATTGACAGAAAAATGTGTAACACCTTTTAGTGAAACCTTCCTTATCCTGTTCTTTGTCAGCCAGTTGGAGTCTTATTCAATAACAGTGATTCATCCAATAGCGGTGTCATTATTACTGCCATGACAAAACACAACTGTCTGGTGAACGTGACAAATGTGTTCACATAAACTGTTGTGGTCAATATGTAGACAGGCCATATGACTAATTTTCAAAGGGTCTAATTCTAAAGAATTTCAGACCACAACCAACCAGAAGTTTGGTGTAAGTTTGATGCCACTAATGGCCTTGTTTTACCTTGTTTATGAGTAATTACCAGTAAATTCTGGTTTAAAACCAGCAAGCACGTATGGAATACACAAATGCATAAGACAAAGCAAAAAAAGAAAAAAGTTTTAAGTTAAAAGTTGAGTTGATCTTTGCTACGTTGAACTGAAATACAGGCTACAAATGAAAGGGAAAACCCGAATAATTGACCCCTAGAGTTAGGGGGTCCGGGGGCTCTTTTATGCTGTGGGGAGCATTTTCCTAGCATGGTTAATACAAAGCTATTCTGAGTGATCACCTTTATCCTATGATAAAATATTCAAATCAAATTTCTTTATTTTGAACATGCAAAAATAAAAGAAAAAATGGCCAAGCATAAATAAAACAAAAAAGAAAACAAATGATAAAAATAAAACCAGAAGAACTCAACAAAAGAATTCTCAATAGAGAATCCATCAAATATATGTTCGAAAAGGGGCGGGGGGGGTTACTACTTCTAATTTCCTGCCCCCTCTCTAATGCTTAATTAATAAACCTAAATAATAAACTTAGTTTTTAACACATCAGAGTGACATTCTCAATATATATTTCAGAATGACTCAATAAAAAACAAAAGCAATTAAAAACAAAACCAAACGATGATTTCCAAAAAACAATAACAGTATCCACCATGGGTGTCATGGTCATGAGAGAAATGAGAACATTTCTATCCTGATGGGAGTGGTCTCTTGCAGGATAACAATGCCCTCATCCATAGGACATGGGTCACTGAATGGTTTGATGAGGATGAAAATGATGTAAATCATATGCTACGGCCTTCACTGCCACCAGATCTCAACCCATTTGAACACCTATGGGAGATTTTGGACCAACGTGTTAGACAGTGCTCTCCGCCACCATCATCAAAACACGAAATGAGGGAATATTTTTTGGAAGAATGGTGTTCATCCCTCCAGTAGGGTTCAGAGACTTGTAGAATCTATGATGAGGGGCGTCCGGGTAGTGTAATGGTCTATTCCGTTGCCTACCAACACGGGGAAAGTGGTTCGAATCCCCGTGTTACCACCGGCTTGGTCAGGCGTTCCTACAAAGACAATTAACCCTGTCTCTGGGTGGGAAGCCGGATGTGGGTATGTGTCCTGGTCGCTGCACTAGTGCCTCCTCTGGTCGGTCAGAGCGCCTGTTCAGGGGGGAGGGAGAACTGGGGGGAATAGCGTGATCCGCCCACGTGCTACGTCCCCCTGGCGAAACTCCTCACTGTCAGGTGAAAAGAAGCAGCTGGCGACTCCACATGTATCAGAGGAGGCATGTGGTAGTCTGCAGCCCTCCCCGGATCAGCAGAGGGGGTGGAGCAGCGACCGAGACGGCTCAGAAGAGTGGGGTAATTGTCCAAGTACAATTGGGGAGAAAAAGTGGGGGGGATCTATGACAAGGAGCACTGAAGCTGTTTTGGAGGCTCCTGACGGTGGACCAACACCTTACTAAGACACTTTATGTTGGCTTTTCCTTTAATTTGCCACCTGTCTGTAGCTGCCACTGACCCGACAAGTTTGACATATGCCTCTGTACAATAAAATGTTTTTGCACTTATATTGTAGTCATGCAGGAGTATAAGCCCTTATTCTATGCTGTACTAGCTTATTATTTTAGCAGCATTTATTTTGACCATGGTCATTTCATTTGTGCCTTCTCTAGATTAATACACCTAATTCAAGTTATTTAAATCAGTAAGTCTTGTTGTGTTCTAAAGTAGACACAGTTTATATGGCAACAGTTGGTTCACATTTATTTTCTGTTGTCATTGGTAACCTTTGTCCACAAAACAGTCAAGTCAGTTTTATTTTTATAGCCAAATATTACAAATTAAAGACACACGATCAGCATCATCATGTACAAAAAAAAAAATTAGTCACACATCTTAGTCAACATCACTCATATGACTTTAAAGGGAATGTTGTGAAATTTCCACAAATACGGTTTCTCTTGGTTATGTTCATTTTAAAATGCTTCTAAATTAAACAAACTCGAGATTGCCGTGCCTATTGAAAAACAATGTAAAAATCAGCTCTTTGCAGCCTAAATTATTCAGCAGTCTTTCATTCATCAAAGGGCTAAACTTTGCAAATGACAAGTGGACAAAGTGATGCTCTTTATCTGGGGTCTGCGGGGGAAGAAGGAAGAAGTACTGAAAAGTGTATTACACACACACACACACACACACGCACGCACGCACGCACGCACGCACGCACGCACGCACACACACACACACACACACACACACACACACACACACACAGAAACAAAAGTAGCCACACGTCTCTCACCGAAGTAGTATATAACAACATTCAGGAAGTAGCAAGAGAACAAGCCTCTTGCAGGTGGAGAACAGTTGTTCAAAAGTGCATGGGATGTTACGGCTGTCAAGCCTCTCTGGGTATCACCATTTCTCGCCACCATGATCAACACATACCAGACCAGCCTGCCTCCACCACCGGTCCCTCCGCGCCATAGGTCAGACCCAGTGCTCCTACCTGCTCCGGGCCCTTCAAATGGCAACGGCATGCCTCTCCTCAGGTTTCTGGTAGTGGTTGTGACAGTCCATATGCTGCTGTCACTCGGAGGATTCGTCTATCTGTACCACAGTGACAAAAGGGTAATTAATAATCAATTTCACTGGTTAACATTTTGTGAACGGAATCTGGCAATGACGTGAGAACAATTTATTTTACATCCAAGTACAAATAACATTGCAGCAGTTGGTACAATTTCATGCATTTTAATGTGAGATTGTAAAAACTCACAAGCTAGAAATTTTTTTTTTAGAGACGGTTAATCTGAAGATATTTTTATTTCAAAACCTATCTCTGAATCTAAGTCTGGTCATTGTCATCTTCTTCTTGTTCTTTCGGCTTGTTCCCTGTTTCCCAGGGGTCATATAATGTCTATTATATATGAAACTGATATCATTAGTGCAGTATCCTCACATTTTGTTGTGGTTTCCAAATTCTACCTGATTCAAATATAATATATCAATTGTCTGCAAATAACTGACATACAATTCAATTTATTGTCATTAAAAACAATGTGCAGGCACATGTTAAAAATGAAATGAGGGCTGTGGCTTCACCAAACAGTGCAAGACAGACACAGACAAACACAGCAAACACAATATAAGATATACACACATGAAGACCAAAAGCCAAAAATAAGTTAAACACAGTACACTTATACACAGTATAAGGTTAGCAAAAAGGGGCCTTAATTAGATAGCAAACTTTTTTTTCCTGTTTATTGAAGGTTAACTATACCCAGACATATTTTGCTCTGCACAGACACGTTAAATTTAATTTTGTAGCATGAATTCTGTTGTGCTAACCGTTGCTGTCCTGTCTGTGTCTCTTTCCAGGGCAAAATTGCCCCAGCTGAAGCACAAGGTATATATAATACATTGATTGATCTGCTTAGTTCTCTGACAGTATTTTTCTGTTTATGTTGCATACCTCTTTTCTCCAAACTAAGTCAACATCAAAAATGTCCCCTACTTAAACTGTATTCTCTCCTTCAGCTGAACTTCTCTTATCAAAAGAAACTTCGCACATCGCCATGGCACGCATGGTAGTCAAGCCGTTGTCACACACCTCAGAAAAGCTAGCATGTAAGAAGCCAAGAACCAAATTCAGCATGAGACATCCCAATTAACTTGCCAAAATTCTATATCTGGGTGCAATAGTTGACCTGGGTAAAAGTTGTTGTTTTTTTTTGTTTGTTTTTTTTTAATTAAAATTATCCTTCCCTCTCATTTTCAGTGGGCTATCTGCAATGGAACATTGACCACTCCGTTAGAAGCAACATCAACTACTACCGTGGCAGCTGGTTGACGGTGCTAGAGCCAGGCAACTACTATGTCTACGCAAGGGTCACCTTCTCCAAACAAAACAAGGGGCCACTGGCCAGCTGGGTCAAGTTGAGGCAAAGTGAGACAGGGGAGGAGAAGAATGTGATGAAGGCTTACTGTGACCTGGGCAGCCACAGCATCGGCCTGTGCACAGCCACCCAGGGAGAGGTGATGACGCTCAAGGCAGGAAACCAGCTCAGCGTCTGGGTACAAGACCTGTCATTGGTGGACTATGAGGAAGGGGCCACGACTTTCGGAATGTACAAGCTGTAGGGACAATTTTAAAGATATCTCATGGATGGACATAACTCTACATGATGGGACTTGACGCCACGGAGGAAATTTTGATGAAGGGACAAAGGACGTGGGTGAAATGGAATCGGGTCAAATTATCGGTTGAATGGTTTTGGATCTCTCAGAGAGAAGACTGCATTGTTGAACAGTAATTTATTTCTTAAGCATAATTTCTCTCTGCTGTCATCTCTCTGGACTTTGATGGATTGTATTTATTGACATATAAAATGGGTTCTATGAGAAGTTAAAAAAAGGACCTTTTAGGCCTGTTTAATCCAAAAACTTGTCTCTTTCCTTCTCCTTTGTTTTGTCACTGGTCCATACTTGAGGTTAGACTTAAATATAGACAACAATCACACCGCATCAGCCAGATAAAAGCACTAGGCATATCATGAAGCTTTTATAAGCTTCAGGTACACAAGTCAGTACTGTGCTAACTGTGAAGGTGGGAGTCACGTTTTATTCCTGTGAAAGCTAAATTATGAAACTGCTTTTTGCAAGCCGAATGACTTCCCAGGCAAATGGTTGTGAGACTTCTCTCTGAAATTGCAGCAACAACAACTCCTTTAGTTAATACTGCTGTGTCCTACAGCCTTTCAGATGAATTGTGCTATAAAAATATACAGAGCCTGGGAGTGGTCAAATAGTATTTCTCCTATTTCGACATTACGTTTCAGTAACTAGAGGGCTACTTTGCGTGTATGCGATACAATTCGTTAACTCATTTTGAATTGTGCATCCACTTTTAATATTTTGAGATAGGATTTGGTGCCATCATGTTGTTTTTTTTAAATATATATATATATATATATATATATCTCATAGTTATCAATGTTAAATTTGATTACCTTTGAGCCATTGCAACACATGCCTCTGAATGTCTGACTCATGCTCACGCCTCACATTTTACTTCAAAAGCTAGCCTAGTCATAGAAATCAGCTAGCTATCAGAAATCAGCTAGCTTAGTCATAGAAACCGGGTGCTAAATCCCGTGGAAACTGTTTCCAGAAAAACTCGTGTTGCTCCACTAGCGGCACTTTTGACTTGGGTTGAGCAAGGTTTCCAGACCTAAGTTTTCCAATCAGATTCCAATCCGTTCTGTTACGCAAGTGAAACACATTTTTTTTTGGAAAATATTTGCAACAAGGTATAAAACCTCACCTTGGTGTAACTTGTCCAAGGCTTTTGTCGTTTGTCGTTATATACACCGACAGCAAAATGGACAAAACTAAAGTAGAAGAAATTGCGCGGCGCTCTTCTAAGGGTTCAGAAAACGAGGCGTAGAAGAATGTTAGCGTGCATATTGCTTATTGATTTGAAAGCAGACTTGGACAAGCACGCATTAAGTTGAAATGTTATTACCCCCCTCCCCAAATAAATGTATTCAAACAATATGTTTCACTCGCAGTAAATTGATCAAGGATGTTAGAGAGGTTAACCGACCGGCAAATCTTTTCAGGAAAGCCCAACCCAAATCGTTAAGTGGACCATACGGTGCAAGACGAGTTTTCAACAAACTGTCAGTCAATTCATTTCCGCGGTAACACCCACGCGGTGGTTTGCGTTAGTCCCAAAACAGGCCTGTGCAAAGGCATGCGTTGACAAAACGTGGGCGCGATTTGCTTATTTTAGTTACCAAAGTCAAACAGATGTCACGAGGTGAGCAGGCTTTAATATTTTGTGAGCACGTGCACTGGAAAAAAAGTTGTTTTTTTCTTTTAATATTTGGCTAAATTTTGCCATTCCCGGGCTCAATACTGTAACGTGCACGGATAAGTAGACATGCTGGCCGCTGGCTAGCGGATCTGACCCTTTAGTCTAACGGTTAGCGATGTCTCCTGCGGTGCGGGCGATACAGGTTCGCTTCCCGGCCGCGGCAGTTCCTGTGGTTGCGTTGTCCCCCGAATTCGCTACAATACCTTGAACAGTCTGTCACGTCAGCGTTGGGAACGGACTGTTCGCTACAGCTCATGCAAAGTGGGCCCGTTTCTTGATGAAGCTGAAAGCGTGGGATTTCATATTTTGTTTGTTTGAAGGCGCTTCTCGGCTGGATTTTCGGTTGTGTATGTAGGGTTGGGAGGGGGGTGGGGGTCATGCACAGCCTGGCGGTTAAGTTAAATGTTTAAAGTGTGATTCTCAGTGAGGGAGGAGCAGCGACACTCTCACAGGATGTCTCACATCACACTCACTCCTTCCATCCTCCGACAGGGCCTTTGAAACTCCGGTGTACTGAATGCTGCGGGTGCGTTTCTGCAGTGGAACCACTCACACACGGAAATCCTTCGTGCCCTGGTGGATTTTCCGGTTTGAATGAGAATGCACCAAAACTGTGCGATTAACAAATGACAACCAGCGCAGATTTCATGCTCTTTGGAATTCTTGAAATTCTCATTTGATTCCATCTTTTTCCCCTCAGAATGCAGCATGACAAAATGTACAGTATTATGCTTTTTATTAAAAGAATGACCATACTGAACATAACATGAAGTATGGAGCGTCTAAAAAAAACAACCACAAAACATTACAATGCTCATAACAATGATAATTGCATAGAACAACTTTTCTAAAAACGACACAAGCATGGGTCGGAGAGAAGTTCTGGCAAACGATAAACAGTTTTCACCCCATCCCACTAATAAGTGCTCACTGAGGCTATATGACATGAAAAAAAAACATTATAGGACACTATGAGGACAATTCCACAGCAACGGTGAAGATGACAATTCCACCAAAGACACGTCAACGCACAACGACACTGAGTTTTCCATCCCTACAGGTGATGACATGCAGAGCTTCTCTACTACACCCGAATGAAATCAGGGTAATCCTGTTGAAGCAAATCAGGAGGGAATACTGATTTAGAGATCAGCTTTTCTTTGCTTTAGGGCAGCATACATTTCAGCTGGAGAGCCTGGGTTCAAGCCCCCATAGTGAGGTAACATCTGTCTTGAGTGGCATGGGGGGGGGGGCTTCCCTTTCATGAGTCAATTATCACACAATCATCACTGTTTCAGGATTAGAATGAAAGTGATTAACTCTAGGTTTCGGCCAGTGATTAGTCTCCTCCACTAAGAGGCTTTAGTAAATTCAAGTGAAATAGGGGAAAGGAATAGTGGAACTATGCATAGACCACACCCAGGGACTAACCCATTTTGGTTAATAAAAGAGGGTGAACATTTATATTATTGCAATTTTTCCATAAAAAATGGCCTACTATGTTTGACTAACAGTCAGTGAAGCAGTCACTTATTGCATTTCAATACGAGGTTCAGTTCATGTTCTGCACTGACGAGTGCAGGAGGCTTCCATGCTGTCAGTGCATGCCCTAACTTTAACAGGACATGGAGCACTACAGAGCCCTGGAATAATATTGCATCCTGACAAAGTGATTAATCAAATCCATCTGTAACATTTGTCATAATCAATATGTCCATAAGCATGTAAGCCACCTTTACTGAAATATTTCAATGACCTCCTCTGTGCAACTTTCAATATATTGCATAAAGTTTGTCATAATCTTGTCTGCAATCTCTCACAAGGTATGTCTGCCGCAACAGGAGGCACTTGAACAGATTCGCTTCACACACACAAATAAATTTTCGTTCCGAAAATTTCTCAGTAATCCCACATCAGCTATATAGGAACTTGCTGAGACACCATGCAGGGCATGGGTTTGAAACACTAAGGTCGGAGGTTAAGTCAAAATAACAGTGGTAAATCAGCTTCACAGAGAAATAGTACTGCTCTGCAGGTAGTTATTTCTAAGTATTCTGCTTTTCTTATAATGCGAGAATATATATTTTCCCCTTTGCTAATAAAACAAGGTTAGATCAGTGTAGTTTAAGAGAACTACAGAAAGGTCTAAAGGCAGCAAATTGCATCCATATTATACGTGACAATGCGATGAAATGCTGGATGAACAATAAATAACATTTCTTTAAAAACCCAAAATAAAGCAAAGCTTTGCAATTAGCTAATATTAAAATGATACTTGTACACATTTTAGTAAGAAAAGTAGAGGTGACATCCTTATTGTATACTATACAGTTACACCTTTTCTATTCTCTTATGCATCTGTATCCCTGAAAGCTTTTTAACATGTCTTGAAATATGTTGATTATCACATTTCTAACACAGTATACCATACTGTAGAAATACTGTACATTCATGCAGATTTTAAATACACAGGAGTTGCATTTGTAACTACTGAAAACAGTCCTACAATGGAATATGCCTGTATGTATCTTTAATGTGCTAAAGCTGAGATGGCTACAAAAGAAACTAGGAGTTTCAGTCTCCTGTCTAGAACTTAACGAAAATGCCAGCAACATGCTCGTTAAAGCTCATCAAATATTTGCGCCCCCACTGGATAGCGAGGGGTCCTCCTAACAAATAAAATTACACTAACAAAGAAATGCTGTAACAGTCATTGAGTGAAGAGAAGAAAATCTGTCTCTTGGTAAATTAATTGCATGCAAGAAAATACGTTTTGAGCCAAATATGGGCTCCAATTCATTTTGCATTTCCTATTGGAGCACACATATCGGTTGCTGGTGCTCCCAGAGAACTCATTTTGCTAACTTCACTGTCCAAGATTGTTCTGCTGGTTGGGAAGGGTTGACAGTGTGGACAGCCAAGAAGCCATGTGTTTGAAATATTCCATCTTAAATCTGTCTCTTTGCTTTGCTCTCTATTTCAGGAACAACAGTAGAGAGAATGTAAATGTCCTCCAATAGGGCTGGAGCCGGAAGACAACTTATAGCTTATGGCAATGTCAAACCAAGGTCCAGCGAGCTTCTTCCAGTACCAGGGAGCGAGTCCAACTCTGGTATGTGAAATGTTTGAAGTGACAACGCACAATACAGATAGACAGGCCAACAGACAGAGACAGGCACTTGCACGCAGACGCAAACTCCCACATACACGTGCACGTGAACACACCCTTTCATGCACGCCAACATAAATGTACCAATATTCACATACACATTCGCATGAGGAAAACAATGCGTTTCGGGGCCGTGTTCAGTGGTTGCTGTCCTCCCAAGCACAATCATTTTTCTGTTTGGCCAGTTTCCTGACCACTCTCTCCAGCTCCTTGCGAGACTTCTGCTCCTCTTCCAAAAACTGCTTCATCCACTTGTTTTCCTACAGGTGAACAAAGAAATGTGTATAAAAACTTCCCTGTTCCTCAACAACATATATATACCAACACCCATGGTCCGGAAAACTAAAGGTATGCACCCTTGCAAGGCAACAAACTGATATGCAACTTACATGTGTGTATAAAAACACCCACGCAGATTGTTTGTTCAGTTTCTAAATCACTATTCATGAAATGTTTCCAGCATCTTGACATTTAGTGCATCAATGTATAGTGTGTCATAAAATTTGACTCAAATGGGTAATTACCTTTTTCAATTCATGAACCTCATCCTTTAAAGCATACACAGCATCAACCAGGCTCCTTAAAAAAAGATCAGACAAGTTAGGACACTTGGTAAATACACATGGCTCTGAAGGAAAGGAGGTTACAGCAATGTCGTTTTCATTTTATAAAAAAAGCCTGTTTAGTGATCTTGAAGATCAAATATGTTTCTTATCTATTCCTTTGCCATCAGTTACACCTATGCATATAATAATGACCTTGCTCAAGATCATCTGCAGGATGATTCCCACATCACCAGTCAAATTTCTATCCAACTATTACTCAAGAGGTAGGAATGCATCTGATCACAGACTCCATATATAAACAATGGCAAAGCCACATATGTGTGACTAACAGCAATAGCTATGAAAGATTACTCTGCCAGCCTGATGGCAGGCATACTTTTCCTCAATGACTGTCTGGCCATTGCTTTTCATCTCCTCCACGATGATCTTCTCTTCCTCTGGCAGGAGCACCTGGGGGATGCACTCCTTCCGCACTGCTACACACACACACACACACACACACACACACAGATTACATTACATTAGTCATTTAGCTGACGCATTTATCCAAAGTGACTTACAATAAGTGCATTTAACGTAGGAAATCAGAACTACTAGTCATCAGAGGTCATAAGTGCATCTTCTCTCTAAACAAGCACCTAAGAGCAAAACCACTGTTAAAGTAAAAGCGCAAGAAAGAGATTTTTTTTTTAAATGAGTGACTAAAATAAGTGCTAAGAACAAGTAACAGGGTAGTACTTCTTGAAGAGGTGAGTTTTCAACCTGCGCCGAAAGATAGGCAGCGACTCCGCTGTCCTGACATCAGTGGGGAGTTCATTCCACCACTGCGGAGCCAGGACAGAAAAGAGCCGTGACCGGGTCGATCGGCAGCAGGGGCCTCTGAGCGACGTGCGCACACGCATGCATGCACACAAACACACACACACACCCCAATTAACATGGATGGGCAAGCTTGGTTCAGAGCTATGTTGTTTCAGCTATAGATTATCAAAGATAAACTTCTAATGTTGCTAGTATGTCAGGAAACCCCCCCCCCCAAAAAACAAGACAAAACACAATTCCCACCTCTGCACATGCATGTACAGACACACACACACAGACACACACACACAGACACACACACACACACACACCTGTGGTTGACTGGTGTAGGCTGGCCCCTGTGCAGTACGCCTCAATCACCTTCAGAATTTGGGCATCCTCCTCCAGTGCGGCTGTGCCTGTCAGTCAAACCCACGCATAATGCAAAAATTATCAGCACACACAGATCCTGATTCAATTAAAATATGCAAACGCGCACACACCCACACACACTGAGGAGCTTTATTCTTCATTCAAATGAACAGCGCTGTGGAAGTTTATTCTTTCGAGCTGTATTATACTCAGCGGTTTCAGACTACTGAGCAGAGATGAACCAAATTTCCCCTGATGAGACACTGACTTTGGCTGCAATCTGCATTCAAGGGGACAGCAACAGTGATCTGACTCTATTCTAGAGCAGCGATTTTCAAACCCCTCTTCAGTACTGCTAGTTTTCTATTGTTCAGGGTATAATCAATTATGTTAACGTGTTGCTCCAGGTGGAAAAATCCATTTGGTTGGCTGAAATACCTGACACAAAAGGTGAACGTGTCTTTATGTCTTTCTCTCAATAAACATTGTATCCAGATGAACTGATTCAATTTTCTGTGAAAAGGTGAACATGGGGCATCCGGGTCTATTCCGTTGCCTACCAACACGGGGTTCACCGGTTTAAATCCCTGTGTTACCTCCGGCTTGGTCGGGCATCCCTGCAGACACAATTGGCCGTGTCTGCGGGTGGGAAGCCGGATGTGGGTATGTGTCCTGGTCGCTGCACTAGCGCCTCCTCTGGTCGGTCGGGGCGCCTGTTCAGGGGAACTTGGGGGAATAGTATGATCCTCCCACGCGCTACGTCCCCCTGGTGAAACTCCTCACTGTCAGGTGAAAAGAAGCGGCTGGCGACTCCACATGTATCGGAGGAGGTATGTGGTAGTTTGTAGCCCTCCCCGGATCGGCAGAGGGAGTGGCGCAGCGACCGAGACGGCTTGGAAGAGTGGGGTCATTGGCCAAGTAGAATTGGAGAGAAAAAGGGGGAAAAATTAAAAAACAAAAACAATACAAAGGTGAACATAATTCACTAACTGGGCAGAAGAAAAAAACCAGCTATACCAGGGGTCCCAAACCACTATTCTATATATTATTTATATTTCTGATTTAGTTTAGCTATGCCCAATACTCATATTTCCTGTTATTATTGTGGCTTATGTCATTAACATAAAGAGGCAAAAACTTTAAAATGGCATCACTTGGATCAAGGATTCTCATCCTGAGCTGCAACTACCTTGTGATTTTGGTCAAATGTACTTGACTTAACTGTGCCAAATGGCTGGGGCACTGTCAGCAGTACACATACCGTCATTATCCAATATGGCTGCATGTTGTGCAAGTTGTTAATGCTTGTTTGTCTTGTCTCCAGTGACCAAACTAGAATAAATTTAGGATAATTATTCAGGGGTAAATTCCCTTTTGTCCTCTTATACTTAAACTATTCAATTTATTCCACAGCATTACTGTTTCTATGTTGTTATGTTTTTCAAGGGAGCAACCCACTCGGTTGAACTCTTCACGTGTACACTTTTCAAAAACGTTGCTTTTGATTCACAATTTCCTTATGACAATTACTCACGCGTTGAATACCATCACGCATTATTGCAACAAAACCTACTTTTCCTGAGAAGAACCTCATCATCAGAAGGTTTCCTCTCTTTCTTTCTGTTGCCTGGCAGGAACTTCTTCATGGGCCGTGGGCTCTTGCTCGAGTCCTGGAGAAGGGTGATAGAAAATGTAACATCATAGAGCTAACCCATGCACCCACGCAGCCGCGTACGCTTTTAAGCCAGGGCTCTGAACCAAACAGTTTGCAAGCCTCAAGAGACGCACATCCCTTGTACACCAACAAACAAACAAAAAAATAATGCCATAAACAAACAAGGCGACAAGCACACAACGATGGCTGCAACCAAGTCAATCTGGGATTGGGTAGTAAAACACTGGTAATCTTTCTCACAGTAATATATATTCTTTTCCAAAAGCCTGTACAGAGCATACATACAACAGGCTTATGATATTTTTGTGATGAATTCTTAATCATTTTGTTGATAATTGCTGCATAACCTTGAAATTCAGAAAGAATCTTGCAAATTACTGTTGCGGCATTTGTGACGCTTGCATGATGGGACAATAGAATGCAAGTACACAGCTAATGGGATTCTTTGCTCTCTTCAATTATTCCCCTTGCACTTGTTATATAGAGCATCATATTTGTCCAACAAAAATCTCAATTGTCTAGTAAAAATCCCTGAGCTGTTACGTACTGCTGTGTGCTACGTTCACACTGCAAGCCTTAGTGCTTAGTTCGGATTTTTTGCTCAGATCTAATATTTTTTGCTTGGCTGTTCACATTATTTTTTTAAATGTGGCCAATATCAGATTCCAGTGTGAACTAGTCATGGTCCTGAACTGACCCACATGCGCAAAAGAACAATAACAAAGACGTCACATGCAACACGCTGTCGTACGGAAGTAAACATGGAGGCCACTGAAGTCAGCATTTACGGTTTCATTTATAAGTTGATGTGCAGTGGAAGCCTGTGAATTCATGAGACGATGATAACAAGGGTTAGGAGAAAGAAAGCCAAATGTTTAATTATGGCTTTTTTCATACTTGGCTTTAGGGAACTTTTCTCTGATACTGCTGTGATGTTCTTCTGCAGCCCCGTTCAGCCATTTGTTTTGCTATCCTTTCAAACACAGACCGGTTACGATATGACTCCTCAAGTTTTGCTTGCATGGAAGTGTCACCCCAAATACTCATGAGGTCTAACAGCTCACTGTCCCTCCACAGACTACCTCCATCACAGCTGTCTCCCATGTTTTTAATCACGTGGCTCCCGCCAGCGCAGAATAGTGACGAACGTCGATCTACAGTGACATAAAAGTCACATGAATTCCGATATGACTGTTCAGACTGAGGCCACATTGCAAAAAAAAAAAAAATCAGACCTGCATCAGACTTAGGACCACATATGAAAGTGGCCCAAATCTGATTTAAAAAAAAAAAAATCAAATCTGGGCCAGATTGGTGTGTTCACACTACTTAAAAAAAAATCTGATGTGTCACATCTAGGCAAAGAAAAAAAGGAAAAAATATAAAAATTAGATTTGGGCCTCTTTTCCCTGCAGCCTGATCGTAGTCTTAGAGGCTGTTTGGACCTGGCATTAACATGCGACTTGGGTGATCCGATCACAAGTGAACAGCTTTAAGTACGTCAATTCACACCTGACATTAGCATGCGTCTCCACATGCGTCTCGAGTGACCATTTAATAATAATAAGACTACATTTTATTTGTGGGCATCTTTCAGAGCACTCAAGGACACCTTACAGAAAGAACACAGTTAAAAACAAGCAGCACTGTATCAGACAGCATAAAACAAAATAAAGCAGGGTAGACAATAAAAAGTTAACACAACAGATAAGTATGAAATCAAATCATCATCTGCACAAAACTTTAATTAAAGTCTGGATCAGACTGAATATGCCAGTTTGAAAAGGTGTGTTTTGAGATGGGATTTGAGGGTTGAAAGAGGGCCAATATTGGGAAAGTCTTGTGGGAGAAAGTTCCGGGGGGGGGGGGGGGGCAGAATGACTGAAGGCTCTAGAGCCCCTGGTAGAACAAGCAGGCAGATGGTGTAGTGAGTTGGAGAGCAGAAGAGGATCTGAGAGTGCAGGAGGGCGTGTGGATGTGAAGGAGTTCAGAAAGATACGAAGGAGCTAGGTTATTAAGGGCCTTGAAGGTGAGAAGCAGAATCTTGAAGTTGATACGGTATTTAACAGGGAGCCAATGGAGTTGCTGAAGAACAGGAGTGATATGATCTACGGAAGGAATTCTGGTAATGATACGGGCAGCTGAATTCTGGACCAATTGAAGTTTATGAAGACACTTGAGGGGAAGACCAAAGAGGATAGAACTGCAGTAGTCACCTGTTATTGGCTCTCACTTCCCCGCTCTATATGCAAATAAACATGTACATCACTGTGGTAGAGAATGTAGTTTAGTTTCGGCTGCAAGTGGAGAGAAGGGGCGTGGCTTGTGGGAGAGCAGCGCACCAGCACGTGCAAGGGAACTAATTAAAGACATTATTAAATAAAGCCTATGTTAATTGCCTAAAACCATATCCGCCTTCATCTTGAGCCCTCCCTGTGGCACGTGGCACAATCACGTAAATAAACACGTACAGAAACGCGAGGAGAGCAGTCGAAGCATCGGGCACTTAACAAAATGAGACATCTTTGCTCACTCGCGCCTCATTTTAATGCGTTGCCAGTTAGTATGACGTATTTCACATCTGTAATTTATTACAGTCCAATTATAATGTCATACAAAATTTGAAGTGCTCTTAAAGAAATAAAATAAATCATCCCACATCCCAAATGCTCTTCCTTTTTATTTCCATTCCAATTTGTTGTGAAGCACAACAGGTTTTTAAAAAGTGCTGTGTAAATGAACATTATTATTCTGATGATGATGTAGAGCTGTATGAAAGCCTTCAGACCCCTGGCCTGATGTATTGTATTTAAGAAACAGTCTATTGTGGGTAAATAGTTTCATGTTATTACAATGGCATGGATGCAGAAAATGCATGTCGCACCAGATAGAGACAAATAATCTCATGAGGAAAATTAAAACTGCGTGAATTACGAGTGTCAGGCTCAAATTGTTTGTCTTCTTTCATTTTGTGCTCAAAATACACAGTAAAAGTTTAAACTCAATAAGTGGGGAAATCTAAATGTCTGCACACTAGAGTTTGTAATTCTCAATCTGAACCTTGTCAGGGTCAACCCAATCACGCTGGTTCAGGCTCAGATTATTTAATTATTCCAATGGGTTTGAGTGGGTCGGGCTCTGCACTGCGGTGGATAAATGAACTTGAACCTGAAGTGGAACTTGAATGTTCAAGCGGGCGGGGGCTCTTTCACAGTTGTGGGCGTGATGTGTGTCAGAAATTACAAACAAGGTAAACAAAAAAATAAATAAACTAAACCCAGAGGAAGCTTTGGTGACCGCCTAGTCAATTGACGTCCTCTGCCTAGGTCCTTCAATGTGGCCTGGGACATGTGCGTTTAAATTTCAAATGTGATGTGGACAAATGTGTCCCAGGCCACCTCCAAATATGGCCTGAGCGACTGGATCTCAAGACGCATTGGGTGCATTCACACCTGTACTTAGAGCTGTCCACTTGTGATCAGATCACCCAAGACACAAGTTAATTCCAGGTGTAAACAGCCTCTGTTAGATGATCTGGCACTAAGTGGCTATGACTAAAAGCTACAATCCTGAACATTTATGTGCAAACATCTGTTCTTTTTGAGTCTCTACTGCTTGTATATTTAAGACAGTAGGTAATCCAGTCAAATCATGAACCCTTTTGTAGATGCTGATTTTTAAGTTACTGTTGGGAAGGACTTTCCATGCAAAAATAAAATAGCATGTAGCATTTCACATCTTCATCATAACAGCCAAATGTGGAAGAAAATAGATAGGTAGTGGTGAGCTTGAAGAAGTGAAGTTGTTGTGGCTAGCGAGCAGATGTGGTTGAACAATCTCAGAAAAGACCTTTACCAACAGACACAACATCAACAGCTAAAACCCACGTTCAACCATGTTTTTATGCAGCAGTGGGGAAGAGGCAGGCCTAACAGCAGCAGCAAATATTTCATTTTGAAGGGATTGCTGTGATTCAGATAAACAAAACAATTTACCAATATCACCTTAAGTGTTAGTGAGTTGAAGAAAAACGATGATGTTCAGGATTGCATCCTTACTCACTAAAGTAGAGAATTAAGACGTTGTACTTGCCAATGAGCAAGAAAGTAGAAGGTGCTAATGTGGATTTATCCTATTGCTGACCAGTCAGGACAAGAAAAAAAAAAACCAAAAACGTTAAATTAAGAAAATAAATAGTTCAAAAACAGAAACCATTATCTTTCATCTCTTAGGTTTTTACAGTTAATGTAAATGGCATGGGAGAAGATCCTTGAGGATATGTCGTGATTTAAATACTTGTGTACCAGACAACAATATCTAAATCATAAAAGTCAGTTTATGAATGGGTTTCCTTTTATGCTACAAAGTTAAATATAGAGTGTAAGGCAAAATCATACTTTACTCAATTCTCATCAAATTAGAATGCTCAAGTATAGGGCTGTGCAATGTGACGAGATATATCGTGTGAAAATAGAACATTTCTGTTGTTTCATATTAAGCGCGATTGTTTATTTCATTGTATGGCAAATCACTCTTTACGACAACATGTTTCATCATTTGGACGACCCTTTCCACTCTTTGCACAGCAAAGACGCAGGCAGGAAATTTGCATGAAGGCAACACAAACAAACAGGGAGGACAGTGAATGTAATGCAGAGCAGGGTAATTCCGAACAGAAGGACTCCGACCAGCCGGGACAAAACGAGGAGCTTGTACCTAAAAGAGGGGCTAATTCTATCATATGGACGTGGTTTGGGTATGAAAAGTCTGACACAGACCAGAAAACCGTACTTTGCAAAATATGCCGCACACCGGTCCCCACAACAGACTCAAACACCAATAGCCTCTTTTACTACCTACACAAGAATCATGTCAAACAGTACAGAGAGGCTACAGATGAGAGCCGCAAAAGCACAGTCAAGTGCTCAGAACAAACCCCAGACATTAATATTTTATATTTTGTTACATGCTTAATTTAAAATTTGCACAAAGCTTCTAAATAGAAGAAAAATAATCAAATATGAGTAAGTACCTTTTATTTGTCGAGTATATAATTCAAAATGTAACAAGAAATATGCCTTTCCATGTGGTCATTTTATATAAACTATTAATTCATCGAATTTACAGAAAATGTGCTATATCGTGATATGTATCGTTATCGTGATATGAATGACCTATATCGTGATATGAATGACCTATATCATGATATGAGATTTTGGTCATATCGCACAGCCCTACTCAAGTATTTTAAGTCTATAATTGTGAAAACATTCTGTAATAATGTACTTTTAGTTAACAGACGTGACATACACTCATTTATCCAAGGCAAATACTGACAGTACTTGACATTATGTCATCTTGGAAAAACGCATGCTTCTTCAAACAAACAACTAGAAACTTAACACCAAATCTAACCAGCAAAATCCTGAGTCTTACTCAGAGACACTCCTGCATGTACTTTGGGTAAACTATTGCATTTCTCTTCTCTTGCAAAAAGCCAGGCAAGGAGTTTCATTGAAATCGTTTACTAGAAAACAAATTCACAAAGGCTTGATGTTGAATACAACATTGACATCGCACATGGTGAGT
Organism: Lampris incognitus; assembly: GCF_029633865.1. Lineage (NCBI taxonomy): Eukaryota > Metazoa > Chordata > Actinopteri > Lampriformes > Lampridae > Lampris > Lampris incognitus. Next base: position 30,652,701 of record NC_079211.1, on the reverse strand, counting down.
GAGAACCCGATTAAGTACAAATGATGAAAGAGCAGAGACATATAAGGCCACAGAACACAGGAAACCAACACAACTAGGGAGGAAAGCAAACAGAGCAGCATGCCACTTAAACACAAGGGCCAACACACGCCAACAAACACACGCCAACAAACACACACACACACACACACACACACACACACACACACACACACACACACACACACACACACACACACCAACAAAGGGCAAAATGCTCCTGCCTTGCCCACACACAGGGGAAGAGAGAAATCTAACCTTACCTTCATGATATAAGACATCCTCTACAGAAGACAGGATGGAAAAAGAGAGAGAGAAAAAGAAATGATATGTGCATAATAAATATTATGAGAAAGATGTGACAGAGAGTAAAAGATGAACATTTTAAACAGCCCCCGCTCATTCCTTGCTTATCCTGTTTGCCTTGTGAGTGAATGCACACAATGGGGTAATTCGTTCAATAAAAAAGAAAGAAAACGGAGATTCACATGTATGGAGCGATGGAACAATTTAGAGAAAGAAAATTATGCATGCAATTTTCAACTAGGTCAGTGGTACTCACTAATTTTCTTAGGAGAGCCACTTATGAGTAAATCAAAATCAAATCAATTTTATCTGTATAGCCCAATATAACAAATTACAAATTTGCCTCAGTGGGCTTAACAGCAACACAAGATCCTGTCCTTAGACCCTCTCCTCGGATAAGGAACAACTCCCTAAAAAAAAAAAATCTTTAACAGGGAGAAAAATAGGAAGACCATTCCTCAAAGAGCCACAGAGATTGCAGATATAACTCGGGTGTTTTTTTTATCATCACTCTCAAGCTATTTACCATCTTTGTGTATGTTTAAAAAAATATAGTACCATGCTTTCCATCATTACATCTCTTTTTATTCTCAATTCATAATTACATTGCATTATTAAAATATATAATACTTGTTTGTGAGTTTGTAAGGCTGGGAGTGGAACCCATCTTATGTACGCATGTACATGTGCAATTATACATAAGCATTATCAACATTAAAAAAAAAATCGCAAATACAAAGCTACACACATAGGCTATACGTCTACCCATGATCCCACGCTGTTACGTAGCCTACGTTCTTTGACGTATCTTCAGTAGGCTGCCATCTGCTGGATAATTATTTTCAATGTGCTAAAACAGGACACAAACGGAACCTATAGAAGTAAGTTATAGCTATATTCTTATTGTTATCAGTGGATCTATATAAGGCGCAAAATGAAGTCTCACGAGCCGCATGCAGCTCGCGAGCCGCTTAAAGAGCAACACTGAACTAAGTGGAGAGCAATCTAGATTCACACAGCTCGGGAGTTTTGGCATTCTCATTCTGGAATAAGCGTGTGTTTTGAGTGAATAAATGATATCTAAGTCAGGATAACGCTATGTTGTCAAAGTCTGGTTCTAAACTTCAAACTGATTACTCTGGAACATGCTATAACTTCTGCCTCCCACATGTATCACAAAGCCTGCCTTGGCAAGCAGCGGAGGGCTTAACAGCAGAGGCCACACACTTGCCGGCCCCGTCTAGTGCAGCCGAATTCCCCCGGAGCAGTCAATCTTGAGGTAAACTAAAATCTGTTAAATTCCAAACATAATGCCCTTACCGGATCAGACTTTCTTGAAAGACCAATAACGAAGGTTACGTACTGTAAGCCCAGTTCTTATCACAGGCAGCACCCACTAACGGCTTTATTGCTTAACCGGTGAACTACATGGTTCAGCACACAGAAAATGTACATGTACGCACTCAGCCAATCAGGGAAAACCTTCCTTTTTAAGTCTGGTCAATAACAAGGGACTAAGGACAGCACTGAGTATCCATCTAGTCTCCAGCGACTGATGGGATGGTGGGGGTCAGAGGTTAGAGCGCTCCATCTGTGACAATAGAACTAGGATTACGATATGTAACCTTTGTTTTATTTCACACAGGCTTCGGGCTTCGTCCTCCAACAGGGCTCTATTTCTTAAGGGGGTGAAGCTTGACAATATTATCCCTTGCCGTGACCAAGACACCTGAGATAACCATGTGCCTGTCACAAAAGTGCGGGCTGCACTCCTTGTTCAAAACATACCATAAAGAAAAGGAGACCCCAATCAGCTTCTGATATGACTGCACCAAAGACCAGGAACTGGCTGCTGGCAGTCCTCCCCTCACCTACCAACCAGGAGAAAATTCTACTTTTGCCAGAGCGCAAATGCTACTGGCCTAGTGCTTGGACCAGACACAAGCCACAGTCTATTCCCCAAGAGAATTTGTCTAGGTAAGGCTATACAGATGATCGCATGGAAGACACGCTACTCCAAATGGCAGGTAATTGCTAAAGCCACCAATCTTGTAAAGACAAGCTGGTGGCGGCAGACTACTCCATTGGTCTTCTGGTGATACCACTGAAGGCACCCAACCCCACCTAATGCCAAGGTCCTAATCCAGACCTGTGAGACTCAGAGGGGAATTAGAGTCTATACATGATGGCTGCAAATAGTTCGCTTAGTGACCAAGTAAAGTAGCAGTAACTGTGTGGGCGGAGAAAAACATCTAATACTACTACTTTCTGCTGCTCCCATTAGGGGTGCCCACAGCGGATCATCTGTTTCCATTTCTTCCTGTCTGCTGCATCTTCTTCTGTCACACCAGCCACCTGCATGTCCTCCCTCACGACATCCATAAACCTCCTCTTTGGCTTTCCTCCTTTCCTCTTCCCTGGCAGCTCCATAATCAGCATCCTTCTCTCAATATACCCAGCATCTCTCCTCCACACATGTCCAAGCCATCTCAATCTTGCCTCCAAACCGTCCAACTAGCTACGTTCTCCCCCGTCACCACCTTGCAGTCTCCAAACCTTTTCAGATTGCGCCTTCTACATAAGATGTAGTCCACCTGTGTGCACTTCCCTCCACTCTTGTACATCCCCGTGTTCCTCCCTCTTCTTGAAATATGTATTCACCACAGCCATTTCGATCCTTTTTGCAAAATTCACCACCGTCTGTCCTTCCACATTTCTCTCCTTGACACCATACCTACCCATCACCTCTGTTCCCTTCACCAACATGCCCACTGAATTCCGCTCCAATCACCACTCTCTCCTCCTTGGGTACACTCACCACCATTTCATCCAATTCACTCCAGAATTCTTCTTTCTCTTCCATCCCAACTTGCAGGGCATATGCACTGATAACATTCATCAATACACTTTCGATTTCCAGCTTCATACTCATCACTCTGTCTGACACCCTCTTCACCTCCAGCACACTCTTGACATACTCTTCCTTCAGAATTACCCTACCTCATTTCTCCTCCCATTTTCACCATGGTAGAAGAGTTTGAACCAACCTCTGATGTTCCTGGCCTTACTCCCCTTACACCTGGTCTCTTGCACACACACACTATACCTACCTTTCTTCTTTCCATCATATCAGCCAGCTCTCTCCCTTTACCAGTCATAGTGCCAACATTCAAAGTTCCGACTATCACCTCCACACTCCTACCCTTCCTCCTCTCTTGCTGCCTCTGGACATGCCTTCCCCCTCTCCTTCTCCTTTGCCCAACAGTAGCATAGCTTCTACTGGCACCCTGCTGGCTAACAGTACTGGTGGTGGTTGCTGGTAATCCGGGCCTCGACCGATCCGGTGTGGAAATCTTATTTATGATCCGCATATTTGATTAGGCAAAGATTTAACGCCGGATGCCCTTCCTGATGCAACCCTCCCCTTTACCGGGCTTGGGACCGGCACTAAGAATGCACTGGTTTGTGCATCCTCATTGGCTGAGGGGAGAAAAACATCTATTTGATAGTAAAAGTGGCAGGGAAATAAACTGCCCCCAAACTATTTTAGTTTTTAGCTGAAAAATATTCTGTAAAAAAAAAAAAAAGTTATCATTAAGAAATTTGCTATCCACTGGCGGCCTGTCCAGGGTGTCTCCCCGCCTGCCGCCCAAAGACTGCTGGGATAAGCTCCAGCATCCCTGTGACCCTGAGAGCAGGATGGGCGGTTTGGATAATGGATGGATGGATGGAAATATTTTTTTCTAAATTTGGAGCAACGTCATCAGCAAATAGCAAAAGCACAATTGAGTACAGTGAAACAAATTCATGCCGACTCGGCATGATCATATTACTCATGTTTCTGATGGTGATACTAAATAATGGTGGGGCCAGTTCTTTCCTGTGATATATTTGGTGGGGGGGGTGGGGTAATGAGGCCACTCTTAATTTGGTTGATTGAGATGTCAAAGCGAGTTCTTTCACTATCGAGTATAAGAATAGTCCCACTGATGGATAAAGTTCTGCATGTTTTTTCGTGTAACCAGTAATTACTGTTCAAACTGGGTCAGTTCTGTGGATTCAAATAAATAACAAGTTGGAAAAGACTCATGGGTAGTATTCTGACTTATCAAGTATCATTTAAGTACCAACAAACAAGAAAAGCTAAAATAGTCTATGTGTGCATGCGTCTGTGTGCATTTTCACAACCTCCTACCTCTTTGTAGCCCAGTGCAGCAGAAGGTTTGAGGGGAGGCGCGGGACGTAGGCAGCTGAGTGACCAGGGCTTGCTTATCTTTGGGGGCTCCAGGGGGCCACGGCTGCCTGGGTTGGACTGGTGGGTGGGGGTACCAACCATACTCAGAGGCTTCACCCCCACAGTCTTTGTGGAATCAGACAAGGAGAGAGAAAAACACTAGTGTGTGAATGGTGGTTAGCTTTCTATAGCTTCATAAACTGTTTGTCACTGCAGCATGCGAAGGTGCTAAAAGCTTTCTTACACCTTACCCACACTTAAAGTGGCACAGTGACGTTGCAACAAAATGCTGTGATACACCCCGTTTGGGTGACAGTGTGTTTACATGCACATTAAAATTTGATTATAATCGGATTAAGGCAATAATCTAATTTATAATAATCTAATTTACAATTTATGATAATCCAATTTAATTTACAATAATCTAGTAATAGATAGCCTAATAGACCTATCTTTATAAAATAAGGTCTAAATCGACACAAGCATAACGTGATTAACAGAGCTAAATTTTTGGTCAGTCTTTTGGTTTACTGTGCTTTGAATACACCTTAATATGTATGTCTGACATTCTTGTGTAAGAACTCAGGTTGCTGTGAAGCGTCTAGTGTGTTGGTGTAGTGTTCTGTGCCTGTCACGTCTCACTCTCAACCTTCACCACTGGCTAGCAGAAATGTGAACAGCAGAGCCGAGCATGTAAGTCTCTCCCTGCCAGTACATAACCTCTCCAACAGCGAGCCCTATGTAGTGCCTCCTCGTGGTGACACACGGTGACTGGGTACACCTTGACCCTGGCTGAACTACAAGGGACTCAGAAGCAGTCTGGTCCCTAGATGTGCGGTACGCAGACCCACCGGTGTGTAGATATTCCTTGATGCCCACGAACCAGCCCCCAGCTATGGGTTAAATAGTGCCACTGCCTGGTGGATACCTCGGGAGAGGAATAGGCTACGGGAGTAAACCTGTACAATAAATCAACGCCCACAGTGCTGTTGTTTTTTGTTTTTCTCGCCCTTTTGTATCTGTTTAAGTGAGAGAGTACTGTTGTTGTCGCGTGTGGCTGCTGCTTCTCCCTCGTGTAGCCCCCCCCCCCACCCCGCCTTCCCATCCACCCCTGTATGTCTGTGTTATGTTTATCTGTTGTCTTTTGTCACCCCGTTTATCGTAAAGCGACTTTGAGTGTTAGAAAAGCGCTACATAAGATTGATTTATTATCATTATTAATCAGCGTTCTTTCAGAGAATTGGTTGTGTGCATGCACCATGTCCCACTACTGGCATCGGACCTGGAAACAATACACAAAAGGAAACATGACAATAGGCAGTATACAAAGATTAAAAAAGGAAACCATGTGCCCATAACTCCAATGCAAATATTTGTTGATCAACATATTGACAAATTTAGTTGCCTTCAGGATATTCTTAGGATAAACTACATGTGCGGTTTCCTTTTCTTAATCTTCAGATACTGATCCCGTTCGCCAGCACCTTAACAATACAGGTCAGCATTGTCTCCTCTTTGAGTGGCAGTAAAGTCACGTTTCTGGAGCAAGACTGAAACAATGTTTATGCTTAATAAAATGAAGGCACTTAATAACCTTGAGTTTTGGATAGGCAAAAAAACAGAAATTGAGACAATTTCCACCAAGTCTTGAACACAATATTGGGAGCAGGGTTGCACGCAACCTAACTTCTGTTCAATAAATGACACGATCACTGGCCAGAGGATCAGCAGCCAACAGGTGAGACATCTCCCTGTCGGCCAGTATGAGTGGCACCTGCCCTTGATTGGCCTGTGATTGGGTGCACCTGTGCTGGGGAATATTTGACCGGGTGCTTTGCAGACATACGTCATTGAGTCTTGGAAAAGCTTAGCGTTGGTCTGCGGATGCCTGTGTCTCCTGAACCTTCGTCTGCGTGAGAAGAGTGTTTCTTGTGTTTAGTATTTTGTTAATTCGTGTTTGCATTTTTGCCTGCCCTGTTTGGCAGTGGTTTTTGGTTATGGTATGTTTTCTGAAGTCCAGTAAAGCGACTTAGTACTTAACAACTGCCTCTGCCTCTTCTCTGCAATTGGGTCAAAACGCACGGTGTTACAGCAAGACTTGACCAGACATGGACCCAGCAGAGTTAGAGCAGTTGCGCGTCGCTGTTACTGCCCAAGGTGCAGCTCTGGGCAAGCAGCACACCGAGCTGCAGTCACTGAAGGCGAGCGTCCACTCCATCTCAAGTTTTTTTTGGGGAGATCCGCTCCATGCTTCAGCAGCAAACAGCGGATCACTCCCAGCTGCAGCAGGTCCAGGCTCAACAGCAGCAGATGATGGCCACCATCACCAGCCTCACCACCGCTCTCCCGCAGCGACAGCCTGCTCAGACAGCACCATCAGCACCAGCAACACCCAACCCGACCGCCTCTACTGACCGGCCTTCCACTCTATTCCGACTCCCAGAACCGAACCTGCCCCCCAAGAGAAGTATTCTAGGAACCCCGAGACCTGCTGCCAGTTCCTGGTCCAATGTGAGCTAGCCATTGGGGCTCAGCCCTCCAAGTTTGTAAACGAGACGGCCAAGGTCTCGTTTATTATACAGCTCCTGTCTGGCCCTCCCCTGGCATGGGCCACTGCTTTGTGGGAGCAGCGTGCACCCGCCTGCCAGTCCTACTGAACCTTCATGGAGGAGTTGCGCCGAGTTTTTGACCACCCTGTGACGGGACAGGAGGCAGCCAAGCGACTATACGCCCTGCGACAGGGAGGGGAGAAAGTGGCGGACTACACTGTCAAGTTCCGCATGCTAGCAGTAGAGAGCGGATGGAACACTGCCTCCTTCCTCACCATTTATCAGCATGGACTGTCTGAGGACATTAAAGATGAGCTGGCTGCCAGGGATGTTCCAGCAGCAGGATGACCTGGAGGAACTCATTAAACTCGCCAGCCAAGTGGACAATCGCATCCGGGAGCAGTGGAGGGAGAAGAGGGTTCGGGGCGCCCATGGATCCCAGCTCGGTGCCTACACCACTCGGCCCACTGGTCGCTTTCCGGCGCCTGCAGCCGCCCCCCCTCCGCTAGGAGTAGAGGAGCCCATGCAGATCAGCAGGGTCAGTCTGTCAAGGGCGGAGCATGTCCGCCAGCAGAGGGAAGGCTGCTGTTTGTACTGCAGAGAGGCTGGCCACTTCGTCGCCCACTGTCCCAAGGCTCCAGCAAAAAGACGAGACCTATTAGGAGCTGGGGAGATTCTGATGGGTTGAGCCTCCATACCGCCTTCTCCCCAGCCCCGTATGTTGTTGCCCCCCACCATTTCTTGGGGCTCTCGGGCACATCAGCCCAGCACCTTTGTTGACTCCAGCCCTCCCCGGGGACACCTGTACTCCCTCTCAGCTCCAGAGACTGCTGCCATGGAGCAGTATATTAAGGAGGCCTTAAGAGATGGGATTTATCCAGCCATCGACTTCCCCAGCAGCTGCTGGATTCTTCTTCGTAGGGAAGAAGGATGGCACACTTCGCCCCTGCATAGATTACCGGCCACTGAATACCAATGCCATCAAGAATCGGTACCCTCTCCCTCTGCTGGCCACCACTTTTGAACACCTTCGAGGGGCCACCATCTTCACCAAAATTGACCTGCGCAGTGCCTACAACCGGATCCGAGAGGGAGACAAGTGGAAGACAGCATTCATCACTCCCACGGGCCACTACAAGTATCTGGTGATGCCCTTCGGCTTGGCGAATGCCCAAGCCGTCTTCCAGGCGCTCATCAACAATGTCCTGCGGGACATGCTGGGCAGGTTCGTGTATGTATATCTTGACGACATTCTTGTGTTTTCCCAGACCCGTCAGGAGCATGTCCGCAGGGTCCTGAAGAGGCTGCTGCAGCACCACCTCTTCATCAAACTGGAGAAGTGTGAGTTCCATGCCACCACAGTCTCCTTCCTGGGCTCCATCCTTTCCCCCTCCGGCATGTCAATGGATCCAGAGAAGGTGCGAGCTGTGGCGGAGGGCCCCAGCCCAAGTTGGTAAGGCGGGTAAAGCAACTCATGGGCTTTGCCAAGTTCTATCGCAGGTTTATCCGGGGCTTCAGCACCATCGCGGCCCCCATAAACGACACCACCAAGAAGGGTCCTCCCTGTTCCGCTGGACCCCCCAGGTGGACCTGGCCTTCGCCCGGCTCAAACAGTGCTTCACATCTAGCCCCGTCACCGTCCATGCAAACCCGATGCTGCCCTTCGTCATGGAGGTGGATGCGTCGGAGGTGGGCATCGGAGCCGTCCTGTCCCAATGAGCGCCCGTGGACGGTAAGCTCCATTCGTGTGCCTTTTTTTTTTTCCCCAGAGTCTCAACCCCGCAGAGAGAAATTATGACATTGGGGACCGGGAGCTGCTGGCAGTAGTGGAGGCTCTGAAACAATGGCGGCACTGGTTGGAGGGCTCGAGGCATCAGTTTGGACCGACCACAAAAACCTGTCCTACATCCGCAGTGCCAAACGGCTGAACTCCCAGCAAGCCAAATGGGCTCTTTTCTTCAACGGGTTTGACTTTGTATTGTCTTACCGCCAGGGCAGTAAAAACTCCAAAGCCGACGCACTGTCTCACCAGTTTGATGCTACAGGGAGGAGTGCAGAGCCCAAGCCCATCCGGGCCCCATCCTGCATCATCACACCGGTCCTGTGGGGGATAGAGAGCAAGGTGGTGGCTGCACAACGCACTCATCCAGGGCCTGGGGGCGGCCTGCTAGACCGTCTGTATGTGCCCCCTGCAGTACGGAATGGGGGAATTCATCTCGTCTGGTGGGCCATCCTGGGGACAGGAGGACTCTGGAGTTCGTCGGCCGCAGGTTTTGGTGGCCAACCATGCAGAGGGATGTTTCCGCCTTTGTGGCAGCCTGCGTCACCTGTGCCCAGCAGGAATCCCCACACCAGCGTCCGCCCGGCCTGCTCTGCCCGTTGCCTATCCCCATGTCGGCCCTGGTCCCACCTGTTGGTGGACTTCGTCACAAGCCTCCCTCAATCCGAGGGGAAGTCGGTCATCGTGGATCAGTTTTCCAAGGCGGCACGGTTCGTTGCTCCTGTCTGCTCGGGAGACCGCAGCCTTGATGATGGAGCATGTGTTCTGCATGCATGGCCTTCCTTGTTATGTGGTGTCGGATTGGGGTCCTCAGTTCATCTCCCGTTATTGGAAGGCCTTCTGCTCCCTCCTCGGGGCCACTGCCACCCTCTCTTCAGTCCAATGGGCAGACGGAGAGGGTGAACCAGGATCTGGAGACCATGCTGCGCTGTCTGATGGCTTCCAACCCATCGTCCTGAAGCTTGCAACTGCTGTGGGCGGAGTATGTGCACAACACCTTGCAGTCCTCCTCAACCGGCATGTCGCCGTTCGAGTGCCAGATGGGGTACCAGCCGCCACTGTTCCCGGACCAGGAGGCTGAAGTGGGGGTTCCGGCAGCAGCCGACTTTGTGAAGCGGTGTGCACGGACCTAGAGGAGGGCCCGAGCTATGCTGTTACATGCCAGGTCCAGGTACACAAAGCAGGCCAACCGACAGCGGCGGACAGCGGTTTCCTTCCAGCCGGGGGATAAGGTGTGGTTGTCGTCCAGGGACCTCCCCCTGCGGGTGGAGAATCGGAAGCTGGCTTCATGGGTCCATACGCCGTGGTGGCACAGGTCAGTCCAGTCTCGTACCGGTTGCAATTGCCTGCTTCCATGTGGGTCCATCCAGTGTTCCATGTGTCTCTTGAAGCTCATGGAGATGTGCCGTCTCCTCCAGTCCTACCCCCGCCTCTTCCTCATCTGATCGACGGACTGCCAGCCCACACAGTTCAGAGGATTCTGGACTCCTGCCGGGTACATCGTAGCATCCAGTATTTGGTGGACTGGGAGGGCTATGGGCTGTGCTGGGTTCCGGCACGGGCCATCTTGGATCGGACCCTCATCCATGATTTCCAGCCCCATGGGCCGGGCCAGGGGTACATCAGGTGCCGTACTGACACGATCACAGGCCAGAGGATCAGCAGCCAACAGGTGAGACATCTCCCTGTCGGCCAGTATGAGTGGCACCTGCCTGTGATTGGGTGCACCTGTGCTGGGGACTATTTGACTGGGTGCTTTGCAGACATATGTCATCGAGTCTTGGAAAAGCTTAGCATCGGTCTGCGGATGCCCGTGTCTCCTGAACCCTCCTCTGTGTGAGAGAGTGTTTCCTGTGTTTTAGTATTTTACATTAATTCGTGTTTGTATTTTTGCCTGCCCTGTTGGGCAGTAGTTTTTGGTTATTGTATGTTTTCCGAAGTCCAGTAAAGCGACTTAGAACTTAACTGCCTCTTCTCTGCGATTGGGTCCAAACGTACGGTGTTACAATAATTCAATTTTCCAACGAGTCTTTTAAACTTGGAATATTAAAAGATTGCATTAATCAGAGAACATGTACACACCATAATCAAACTATCACCTTAATGCAAATATTCACTTTAATCAACTTAAAAAATCTGATATTTGACTGCATGTAAACAGTGTTATTAATTTAGTTTTATTGTGCAAGTGTGTGTCTTGATTTTAGAGTTTTGCTTTGATTTTGGCATGTCACCTTTAAAATGGTGCCAGCAGGGCTTCCTCCTTTGGTAAAGGGCTGGAGGTGCTCCAGCCACTCCTGTAATTCCTGGGGGTGGCTGCAGAACACTGTCATGCGGTCTATCACGCTCCCTGCAAAACATATACATACATACGTACACACAGTTAATTGCAGGCGAGATACCACTGACATATTTGCTTAGCTGCCCAAGGTAAATTTTGCAGTGCCTGAACTATATAAGTAATCAACTAAAATTGTAGCTTTATAGTAGAAGTAAAGTCAGTAGATGAGAGGAGGAGAGCTTCTCGGCAGCAGTTCAATCAAAATAACATGACAATAACAATGGTATAGTGCCACCGATTCACAGAGAGCATTCATTGTCCACTTCATGACTTCAGATACACACCTGTGATGTCAAAGGCAAAGTGGCCATTTTCTGCATCTTCTGCCTGTCTAGTTACTGTGGTGCCTGTCAGAGACACTCTTCCCTGAAAATAGAGTGAGACAGAAGGAGGAAGAGGCATTTAGGCACCGGCACACATACAAGACACTTATTGTATATTGTTATGATTTTTGATTTCTTTTAGAGTGAGTGAACCAGTATGAAAATTAGGCTGACAAGTCATGATATTATGCATGAACACTGCCAAAGTTTGATCTGTTCCCCTGAAAAGGCTCTACAGTTAAATACAGGCAGTATTTCCTATAGCTTGAGAAAAGGCTCAGACGTGATCAAGATGAAAAAGTTGAAAACAAAAACAACAGAAACCTTTGTGAAAGTTGTGCTTCTTAAGAGAGGTCCTGAAAAATAAATAAAACAAAACAAATGGAGAAATTACTATTCTAACACATGTGGGACAGAAGTTGGAGCTCACCTGATATATAAAACCACTCATTCGAGGGCTAGCGGACAGCATAACAAGCACATTGGGAAAAAGCATCAGGTAGCGCTCCTCTTTTTCCTGCAACAGAGAGGAAGAGTTTTTAGCCCCATATCAAGGAAGACGGGTGGGGTGCATTCACAAAGCAAGCAATTTGAGCAATTAGTCACTTGAGGGCCATTTATTCCCATGAACTGTTATAACTTCACCAGTTTGACAAAAGGTTTTCATGACCCACTATTTCCTTTATTTGTCAGAGAGAAAAACCTTGGTTTTTGCAATTTGGTGGCAATTTTGCATTTACTATTTTTTTATTTAACTTTTTTTTTTTTTTTTTTTTCTGATCCCTGTCAAGTCTAACAGAAAATAATAGCAATAATAGTAAGAATAGCATTGCAGCTCAAAGCAGGAACAGGATGGTAGCCTGACAGTGTTGACTGGTTTTGTGGATGGAAAATAATATGGGGGGAAGCAGAAATGAAAGGTGGTGGGAACCGTGATTTAGTAGCTATGAAATCACGATATCTTTCATGGTCTTTCTTCCAACCACTGAACTGAGTCGACCCCAACACAGAAACCACATGACAAGAAGGGGGTGTTTTTTTTCTCTAACTATGGGTAACTGGGTTCTGTTCTGAAGCGTGATGTATATTTAGGTTTATTGTACATCTTATGGGCAACAAAAGAAGTGTGATTATTTTCCACATGGGCTTCATGGACACAGGCACTCTTTGAACACATTTACACATGGGAGTCAACCAAACTATTTGCATTTGTTCCAAGTGAAGGCACACACTTGGTTTTCCATCAATTTAGACTAGTAGTTAAACTTGTGGAAAAATAATGTGTACTGCAGTTTGTACTCTGAGAAATAGTAAGACTGCACATAACACAAACAAGCCTGCAATAATTCACCTCCAAGTTGGCAGGTACAGAGCATTAATGGCCCACCTCTGTTCTCTGTCAACCACCAAATCCATCTACTGCAGGAAATGTAATATTTATAAAACAAATATAAAAATAAGCCAGGCAGATATGAAGAGACGGGGGACTGAGTTGTTGGTGGACTGAACTGTGTTTGCGTCTGAGATGATACACGGTTTCCACTGTGCTCTTATGAAAGCTGCTCCCACATGTGAGAGCTACTCTTTGCTACCAGTATACAAAAGAGGCACATGAAAGGTTATGTGGACTTGATTACAATGGGAAAATGTGATTAAAATGTCAAAACAGATGAGTCCAATTATTACCTCGCAAATATTTAGAAGAATTGATGGGGAAAAAAACCATCAGTCCTCCTCAGACCCTACTGAGATTACAATAATGTAAGCTGAAAAGTTGTCTAGGGTGTTTAAAGTTTGTGCATTAACTTCAATGAATCGTGTGTTACTTTTCCTACACTAAGATGCCTATTTCTCTCACCAACATACAGCTTATGTCAGCTAATCCTTCCCAAATCCTAACTGGGTCAATTGGTGAAGGAACATCAAATTAAAATGAAAACTGGCTTAAAATCTGTGCATTTTGGGTTACATCCCACCTGAACTGCAAACTCCCCAGTCCCAATCAGACCAATCCACCCTGTGTTTTTAGACCCTCCTGCTTCCTACACAATTCTCATTCTACCAGTCACCTCTTCAGTCAGGTGCTCACCTCATTGGTGCCATTCTGGATGTGGACCTGGGACATGTAAGCCACGTGGCCCAGGCTCTTCATGCTGTCTCCTTCCAAGCCCTTCACAGGCTCAGACAAGATCTGGAGCTCCAGATTTTTACGCTTCCGCAGGTCCTGGCACTGCATCTGAGCACACAGACACAAACAAAGAAAACCTTGACACTTCACTCTTCCTCAATAGACATTAAAGGCAACAGAATAAATAAAATATGCCATTATTTCAACTGATATAATACAGTGCATTCCACTGGAGATATTCTTTCTATATCGGAAATTAATACACGATAAAAGAAAACCATGGTTTACATTATACAAAACAAAACTGACTGGTGCATTCATAAATTCACAAATTTCTAGGTCTAGATAAAATGAACTAATGATTATGGATCATGATTTACGTAATTTGAGATGAATAATTGATTGAATCATTTTTGAAGCAATACAACAGACCAATCAGAAAAGATCAATAAATGTTCTGGGAACAATTTCTGTCTTTCCCCTATACAGCATTGTGAATTCAAATTATTGCTTTACAGTCAGAGGCGTAAATCACTTGTGTACCACTGATCAGATTAAACTACAGCCATCAGAAGTATATAAAGTAACCTGCGACACGTTTGCTTCATAGAACACCCAACTATGGCCACATAGGGCCTCCCCCTTACACAGGAGAAATGACAAAGGAACATAACTGTTGTCTTTTTTGCAACTACACCATCTATCAAGGGAAATTGTGTCAATGGCACGCTACAGACTCCCCAATAGAAGCCACATTTTCTAACCACAGAGGAGGAGAGAGACAGAGATGGAGAAAAACTTAGAAATTGCAATTGCTAAGTTAATTTTGTGATTTAGAGGCAGGTGAAGAGTGTGAGTCACCACATCTCCACTCACACAGAACTCCACACTGTAAGGTGGAAATTGTGTCTGGGTGATGTTCAAACAACACTGCAGCACAGTTGATCTCGTCTATTCTAACTCTTCAAGGCTTGCATTTCATTTAACACCCACAGTAGGAACAATATAATCAACCAAGTCTGCAGCAAAACTGCACCCCCCCCCCCTTAGCTGCCCAACGTAACCAAATGGGGTATTTATCTCACACTACTGCATGAGTGTGGTGTATCTCGCCACAAAAACGTTTATCATAAAACTGGAGAGTCATTTCCATTTTATTTTTCACACTTGAGAAGGGCCTGAGAAGGGGGTTGTTGTCATTGAATTATGCTTCGATATTTAGGAGCTCTCTCCATGAACAGAACGGTGCAATGTCTCGATGCATGCTCTACTACAATCAGCAGTTAGCTGAGTACTGACAAAGTCACTTAAATGAGTCAAGAAAAATTTTCCCATGAAACCTGGTGCCCAGATGAACTGATTCACCTTCTCTTGGAGGCCTGAGTAATAGTCTTTAAAAGCTGACTTGAGTCACTTTTTCATCTCTGACATGGAAGAGTCAACCTATTGAAAATCACTGAAAAAGATTTTGTTTCCCCGATAATCCACTGGTTTTAACATCCATTAATGAAGAAATGACACGACAATCTTGTGTACTGAAAGATGACGATGACCAAGTCTTGCTGGAAATCAGCAACACTGATTTTGTCCCCCCCAGAGATCCCAAACCTACCAACAGACTTTTAAATGCCACTGTAGCCTTGATTATGTCACCGTAATCAGGGTGGGCCTCCTGTGGCAAACAAACATACATTTAGACAAACATTCATATTTAGATAGTTGCCAAACCTACATCAACCAAAAACCATTATAACAAGTTGACAATTTAATAACTTAATGAATGAATTTATTTATTTTTAAAGGTTTTCTCCTGTACCTCCACATGCCTCTCCAACTCCTGCAGCAGAGTGGGGTACTTATCCAGCCTCATGAAGGGTTTACTGAGACTGGTGGTCAGGGTCAGGATTCCTGGAGCACTGGCTCCCTGGCTCTCCATGAACTTGTCGAGTTCCTCACTGGTGTCACACACACGTACACACACAAGCACACACATAATAAATCTTATTAGAACATAGTGACTAAAGTACTCCCCTCGTCTTTGAGCCCAAACCTTAGCCAATACATGGTTGGCGTGCACAATGTTCAAGTTGCAGGACAAGAAAGGTCAATACCTGTAAGTCTAAAGTAATTGTCATTACAATAAGGAAGCGCAAATTATTTTTCAGAAATAACACTGATGAGTTTTCATCATCCAAAATGTCAAAATCTAAATGGCATTTTAGCAAAAGTTCAGTCAGGAAGACTATATTTTGCATGCACAGGCCTGTAGTTATATTTCTATTTTATCCTGCCATTCTCATCTCTCACACATAGTCACTCATATCTTCCCTTACTGTCATTGTCTATGGCTGTTAATTGAGTTATCAGCTGTCAAATCATCTGTTCTCATCTATCCAATAGCACAGCGACACACCTGTATGGTTAGCCTATCATCTTGCAGCTGTCTTTTTTGAATAAGTTTCCCTCACCACCTTCCCATCACCGCCTAGTCCTCACAGATCATGAGTTTCATCTCTTCATCAGCCTCATTAGCCTTACAGGACAGCATGGGGGCCCAGTGGTTAGCACCGTTGCCTCACAGCAAGAAGGTCCTGGGTTCAAACCCCAGGCTGTCCCTGGTCCTTTCAGTGTGGAGTTTGCATGTTCTCCCCGTGTCTGCATGGGTTTCATCACGCCATCAAAGACATGAATGTTAGGGTTAATACTCCTGCCTGTGCCCTGACCAAGGCAATGGAAAGGATAACTGGAATATCTATCTATCATCTCAGTAGAAGTTATCAGCCACTACCACCAGTGTCTGGACTCCATGGGGGGATTATTGTGGTGCTTTTCAGGATTGATGCCCCTCGATTAAAAGATCTCCTTGTTGAATCTAAGCGCAAAGACTTTCTTGGCATGTACTCATTTCCACTAAAATAATCTTTTACAATAAGCAATTATCTTTACTTCATTCACTATGTCTCTCCTGATTGAACTGTAGCTGTTAAGACATGTACTGACATTTGTGAAACATGAATGTAAAAAAAAAAAAGTTTCTGCAACTGAAATGCAAATGTGCCTCGCTTGCCTGTTTACTTAACCACAACACCTCACTTCCTGTGTCACTCAATTTAACTTTCTGCAGTGTTCACCCTTGCAATTGATAAACTGCTTCCACATTACTACAACTTAATCGCACGGCAGCTTTTTAATTATTTAACTGCGAATGCTACATGTGTATTGTATTATAGATCATTGCAATGGCTCCTAGTAAAGAAGAGCCATGTGAAGTTACAGCAAAGAACCGGCTCAGTTTAAGACACTCAGGGACCGGCAACGCAGCCTACCAAGCATTTTACTAAGAAGAAGTCTGACACCTGGTGGCTCTGATCCAAACTACAACTAATTACAATACCGCAAATCCCTCAGCATTGACCTATGTTGACCCTATGCAGTGTGTAAAAAAAACAACAACAAACAAACAACACTTCACCGCCCCCCCCCCCCATTTTTCTCCCCAATTGTATCTGGCCAATTACCCCACTCTTCCGAGCCATCTTGGTCGCTGCTCCACCCCCTCTGCTGATCCGGGGAGGGCTGCAGACTACCACATGCTTCCTCTGATACGTGTAGAGTCGCCAGCCACTTCTTTTCACCGGATAGTGAGCATGACATAGCATGTGGGAGGATCATACTATCGACCAATCAGAAGAGGCGCTAGTGCAGCGACCAGGACACATACCCACATCCGGCTTCCCACCCGCAGACATGGCCATGTCTGTAGGGACGGCCAACCAAGCACCTCATCTTTCTTGGAATAAAATGACCATGTGAATCCAGTCGGAAACTGTGATCCCTTGAATCGACTTCAAAGGACGACAGCTGAAGAAGTGATTTACAGTTACAGGGTATCTGCAGGTATCAGTGAATTGAATTGAATGCATTTTAATGCCCCTTTAATGACCTTTGAGTGCCACTCTGAGTCCCAACTAATTACACCAAAAGCTGAAGTCACAGAATTCAGAAGCTAACTACACAGAAGCTGAACTCAAAAAACATTGTATGGGAACCCAAATCCAAGCAGACAGTCTTGATGGAGAATTCTAACTCTTTAGCATTTTACCAAATGGTGATCCACTGTAGTGATACAAATGAATGGAGTGGGAACAAATCACTGGACAGAATAAATGACTGACCAGATCATGATTTATTATAGCAGAAATGAGAAAGAGAAAACTACATAGGTGGAATAAGAAATAACTGTAGAAGACCTGAACTCAAGGGCTTCTCATAACAAAACAAAGAACAGCGCCTTCAAGTCTGTGTAGAGAGCATAGCCAGAGACTGGGTTATCAGATTCAGGCGTCTGGTTTGTGCATGTAAATGGGAAGCAATTGGCCAATAAATAACTAGTGCAGTGTATTTGCCAAGTTTTAGACTGGCGACAGTGATAAATCCCATTTGTGCTGCACCACATTTCCAAGTTTGATTTTACCATCTCTTTTGCTGTGATGGGGGTGTGTGCTGGCAATGTTCCACTAGCCTTCAAATTTGAAAGACATGGGCATGTAGCAGTTTCCCATCTCTGGATCAGCTAGCTCTGTCCTGTATGTCTGCATTGACTTTACCGCTCATTTTTCTCGCTCATCTCACTTGAAAGTTCCAATGCAGTCCATGATGTTTTATTGATTTTTATCCCCACCAGAATCGATCGGTTGAAATTATAAGCTTCCACACAGCCTACAGTATACCAACACAGACATACACAAATCACTGCTATACAAATAATCAAAATTCAAGCTAAAATGATAAAATATTTAAGACCCCTGGTAATTGTATTTCAGACTTTTTAATGCCATTCAAGGCATAAATTATTGCAAAATCAATTTAATGCTTTTTCACACTTTTTAATGACCTGCGGATACCCTGAGTTAGAGAGGGATTTGTAACGCCTGAAACATTTTCACAGCCAAAAGGGTCCTGTGTGCATCTACAATGATTCATCAGCCAAGGAACAGCCAACCAACATTAGGCCAGAGGTAAAAAACAGTGCAATGATGAAATAGGTAAAAGGAGGCTGATCTCAACTGAGTCGTATAAATTAGTCCGAAAAGATTCAAAAACTCTTCACACCAATGGGGGACAGCAGCTTAGGACCTTTGAAAGTCCCACCTTTTTACAGCAATTAACAAGAAACTGAAGACTGTAAAACTTTGCCATGGCTGATAACTGAGGTGGGGTAGGTGAGTAACGTAAAGTGCTATAGTAGAATGCCACATTCTACCTTTTCAAAAACATATCCAGAGAATTTAGTTGGCAAATGCCAGTGTGTCACCTACTTGGATCATATTTTATTTGTCTAAATGCACTAGACCCCACATGTTTCGGTGATGAATTATGAAGTGTCGTCATATGATATCAGCAAACCAGGGTTCAATCAACCAATCAATTTTACTACTCTGGGGGAATATCAACATGTTTTCTGATCAAAAAATAAAACTAAAGGTTTACCTCCTCTTAAAAATCTACATTTTTACAAGAAAGTTAGGATCTTATCTTTGGCATGGTAGTGTATAGCTGTTCTTTACTGTGTTGTGTATCAGAGCTGACCTGTGGTCAGTGAGGATGCAGACGGCTGAGGGGTGGCTGGCACAGTAGGCCAAATACAGAGTCCTGATCTGACACATCAGGTTCAGATAACAGCCTGCCATACGCTGCTGGCCTTCAGGGACTCTGGAAGAGAGAGAGAAGTTTTTAGAATCCCATACTTTAAAGTTGTATTCACTGGTTGAAATTCAGTCATTACTAGGGATGGGTACCGAAACTTGGTATTAAATGGGTGCCAGTGCTAAATTATTAAAGACCGTACGTAGTATTGATAAGCTCCGACATTAATGACTTTGCTATCAGTATTGGAGTAATTAAGAAAGTAAATTTCCTATTTATTTAGACTACATAAACTTTATCTTGCACCTTTTATCTCACCAATTCTGTTTCTAATTTGCAATAAGATTAAGACAGTTATCTATGAGGCATTTTCACTATTCCCAATCCAAAAGAGAACCTCTCTTGGAGACTGTTGTATATGCGAGCCGAGGGGCGGGGCCGGCTCGCTCTACCTATTTTTCTCAGATGCGTGCGCGCATGCACACACACACACACACACACACACACACACACACACACACAGCCTGCTCTTAGTGACAATGGCAGAGAAAGAACTAAACAGTTACATGTCTGGTTATACTTCACTGCAGTCAGTGCTGACAATGCTCATTGCCACAAGTGTAACAAGTTCTTTTGCATGTAAGGGCAGAAACACAAGCAATCTTGCGAAACATCGAGTGAAAACATCGAGTGAAAGTGCATCAAATACAGGCTGAGAAATGCAGTTTTCAAGTGCCTAGCTCGTAGTTCATCGTTGCCCCATCCACCTCAGGTATTTTATGTATGCTAGAAACCTAGAACCCACACAGTTAACTAAATTATACAATCATGGGTTAATGATTAAAAGGGACACTCTGTTCAGACATGAGAAAGCAAAGCAAGGTTCTGTTCTTAATTTTTGTTCTTTCTCTTAAAAAAATGCCAAAAGAACCAATAAGAGTACCGTTAAAGTACCGGATCGATAAGCACTATCTGTAAGAGTAGTAGTACTGTCAAAATCTTAATGATACCCATCCACAAAAGGGCACACACTCGTCTCCACTGTAAGGCTATGGTCACACATGTGCGAAATTATGATTGGCAAATATTCGCCTCTCATTCACTTCCATTCTATGAGTCTAGTCAATTTTACTTGTACAGCCCAATATCACAAATTTGCCTCAAGGGGCAGCAAGCAAAGGCAGGGACCAGGGCGTGCCGACTTCCGGCATCGCAGATTGGTCCTCGGGATGTGGAATGTCACCTCTCTGGTAGGGAAGGAGCCTGAGCTGGTGCAGGAGGTGGAGCAGTACCAACTAGATATAGTTGGACTCACCTCCACAGATAACATGGGCTCGGGTACCAAACACCTGGAGATGGGCTGGACGCATTACTTTTCCAGAGTTGGCCAAGGTGACAGGCACCGGGCGGGTGTGGGGAAACTCACAAGTCCCCGGCGGAGCGCCGCCGTGTTGGAGTTCTCCCCGGGGAATGAGAGGGTTGCCTCTCTACAACTGCGAGTCACTGGGGGAAAGGCTCTGACTGTTGTGTGTGCTTATGCACCGAATAGCAGTTCAGAGTATCCAGCCTTCTTGGAGTCTCTGGGTGGTGTCCTGGATAGGGCTCCGCCTCGGGACTCTATAGTTCTGCTGGGGGACTGGGATTGGGAGGAACGGCCTCCCAGATCTGAACCCGAGCAGTGCCTTGTTATTGGACTTCTGTGCGAGTCATGGATTGGCAATAAGAAACACCATGTTCGAACATAAGGTAGTTCATAAGTGTACTTGGTACCAGAACACCTTAGGCCAAAGATCGATGATAAGACTTTGTGGTCGTATCATCAGATCTGTGGCTGTATGTTTTGGACACTCAGGTGAAGAGAGGAGCAGAGCTGTCAACTGATCACCACCTGGTGGTGAGTTGTATCAGATGGCAGGGAAGGCTGCCGGACAGACCTGTTTAACCCAAACGTGTAGTGAGGGTGAACTGGGAACGTCTGGCAGAGGCACCTGTCCACGAGGTCTTCAACTCCCACCTCCAGAAGAAGTTCTCGTGTATCCCGAGGAAGGCTGGGGACATGGAGTCTGAGTGGGCCATGTTCAAAGCCTCTATTGTGGATGCGGCAGGCAGGAGCTGTGGTCAAAAGGTCATTGGTGCCTGTTGAGGCGGCAACCCAAGAACCCGCTGATGGACACCGGTGGTGAGGGAAGCCGTCAGGCTGAAGAAGGAGGCCTTTCAGACTTGGTTGGCCCAGGGGTCTCCTGAAGCAGCAGACAGGTACCAGGAGGCCAGAAAGGCTTGCGCTTCGGCGGTCACAAAAGCAAAAACTCGGGTGTGGGAGGAGTTCGGCAAGGCTATGGGGGAGGACTTTTGGTTGGCCTCAAGGAAGTTCTGGCAAACCATCTGGCAAATCAGGAAGGGGAAGCAGGGCTTGACTGAGGCTGTGTTCAGCCAGGGAGGGGAACTGTTGACCCGGACTGGGGATGTTGTCGAGCTGTGGAAAGAACACTTTGAGGAGCTCCTGAACCCAACTAACATATCCTCAGTGGAGGAGGTAGAGTCTTAAGACTCAGGGGAAGCCCCACCCATATCCCTGGCAGAGGTCTCAGAGGTAGTTAAAAAGCTCTTCGGTGGCAAGGCACCGGGGGTGGATGAGATTCGCCCTGAGATGCTGAAGGCTCTGGACATTGTTGAGCTGTCTTGGTTGACACGCCTCTTCAGTGTCGCGTAGAGGTCGGGGACAGTACCTGTGGAGTGGCAGACTGGGGTGGTGGTTCCCATATTCAAAAAGAGGGACCCCCCACAGTGTGCCCCGGGGTACACGGTCGTAAGCCTTCTCCAAGTCCACAAAATACATGTAGACTGGCTGGTCAAACTCCCATGCCCCCTCAGCACTTCCACAAGGGTAAAGAGTTGGTCCGTTGTTCCACGACCAGGACGGAATCCACATTGTTCCTCCTGGATCTGAGGTTCGACAATCAGTCGGAGCCTCCTTTCGAGCACCCTAGAGTAGACTTTCCCAGGGAGGCTGAGCAATGTGATGCTCCGATAATTGGAGTATGGGGTACCGGCGCAGTTGCTACAAGCCATCCAGTCCTTGTATAACCAAAGTGAGAGCTTCTTGGCACAAAGTCAAACACGTTTTTGGTGGATGTCGGACTCCACCAAGGTTGTCCCTTGTCTCCGATTCTGTTTGTGATATTCATGGACAGGATCTCAAGGTGCAGCCAAGGTGAGGAGTGTGTCCGTTTTGGGAACCCCAGGATTGCATCTCTGCTCTTCGCAGATGATGTTGTTTTGTTGGTTTCATCAGAACGCGACCTCCAGGGCGCACTGGGGCGGTTTGCAGCTGAGCGTGAAATGGCTGGGATGAGAGTCAGCACCTCCAAGTCTGAGGCCATGGTTCTCCATCGGAAAATGGTGGATTGCACCCTCCGGGTTGGGGATGAGTTGTTGCCTCAAGTGAAGGAGTTCAAGTATCTCTGGGTCTTGTTCACGAGTGAGGGTAGGATGGAGCGGGAGATTGACAGGCGGATTGGTGCAGCATCAGCAGTAATGCGGACATTGTACCGGACCGTTGTGGCGAAGAAGGAGCTGAGCCGGAAGGCAAAGCTCTCAATTTACCAGTCAATCTTCGTTCCAATCGTCACCTATGGTCATGAGCTTTGGGTAGTGGCCGAAAGGGTGAGATCACAGATACAAGCGGCTGAAATGAGTTTCCTCCGTAGGGTGTCTGGGCTCAGCCTTAGAGATAGGGCGAAGAGCTCGGACATCCGGAGGGAGCTTGGAGTAGAGCCGCTGCTCCTTCGCATCGAAAGGAGCCAATTGAGATGGTTCGGGCATCTGATTAGGATGCCTCCTGGGCGCCTTCCTTTGGAGGTTTACCAGACATGGCCTACTGGGAGGAGACCCCGGGGTAGACCCAGAACTTGCTGGAGGGGCTACATGTCCAATCTGACCTGGGAACGCCTTGGGATCCCCCAGGAGGAGCTGGAGGGCGTTGCTGCGGAGAGGGACGTCTGGAGTGCCCTACTTAGCTTGCTGCCACAGCGACCCAACCCCGGAAAAACGGCTGAAGATGAGATGAGGCGATGGTCATTTGCTTGCATTCACACATGTGCGACCATAGCCTTCAGTCAGACTTCAGTCTACCATACATGTTAAAAGGTACATACTGTAATGGCATGCACCACCATTTATGTGGAGTAACTGTGACAACACGAGTGCTCTACTGACAGAAACAAGCATGACAACCTTGCCATCGGGTCAATAGTGCATATCTGTTTCAGAAATGGAGACAAGTGAAAGCCTCAAAAGGAACTAAAAGCGATGTGGCATTAGCTGGTTTTCTCATTTGCAAACCAATAAAGATGAGAGCATTTACAGTCTGACCAAAACCATGAATAAAGTGGGGTAGACAGCGGCCGTGTGCATCAATTGCGGATTGTACCTTTATGACTTCTAATAGTCTAAATGCTGAGAAACTATTTCACTTAACAGTAATACACAATAATTATCTGTGTGCTATGCACACCAATTTCCCAGTCATGTGACAGAAAACATTATGTGAGTCTACCAGGTGTTTCTAATGGATCATTTCTGTTGAACATGGTACGCTCCTTGTTGGTTTTATCATATCAAGGCGTGATGCAATTTTACAATAGGAAAGCTACTTGTTTAAAGCCTATGACAACCAAAAATAACTCTGCCCACTGACTGCAGACAACTTTGATGATAAAACATATCGCTGAACATCACATAGAATGCAAAGACTTTAGATAAAATCTTGATATAACAGGTACCAACTCAGTTTGATATTTTGTTGAAGTATCCTAGATGAGAAAATATTGTACTAAACAGACAAAGTCTGTGGCCGTCTCACAGTATGTATCAAACATAATTTGGAGTACAACCTGAGAATGCCGAAAGGTGCAGGTGAGGCATATCTTACTTGGTGCATTCCTCCAGAGCCCCACAGAGGCCCTGCTGGAAGGTGAGGATCTCCTCCAGGTTCCCACAGAGGCTGGCACTGTCAGCACTGCTCAGCCTGGATGAACACATTCAAGACATTTAACATGGACTGAGATGTCACTGCTCACAGACCAATTAGAGCCAGCTGATTGCTGTCTGCAATTTGCCAAGCAAGAAAAAGGTTGAAAATAATCAGATACTCATCATTGAAAAAAAAAATTGTGCTCTGTGTCATCAGCCTTACTTGTCGCTGGCTTGCAAGGTTCGTAGGTAACAACTGAGCAACGTCTGTAGCTCTTTGACAAACTCCCGCTCATGTTCCAAGATGTCCTGTACCACCTGAAGGAGTACAACACAATCATTAACTGCATACACCAACCTCTTTTGTAACAATCACACTAAAAGAAAACACTCAAAAACAGAATCTGCTAAGTTTAATTTGTATGGAAATGTGGTTGATATTACCGTTAATGTTCACAAATCTTTTGATAATCAGCACTGCCTTGTAAATGCTTGGCTTCAATCCAATTTCAGTTGTGTTTATTTACACACTATCAAAAACACAATAAGACAATCAAAAAAATATATTAAGCTATTAAAAAAAACACCTTTAACCTCACTATTTTTAACTATCATAGGTGATGAAATATAGAAAAGATTGTGAATACCAACTGAGGTTTCAATTATGTCTATGGAAAAAAAACAACAACTTTGCAGAACACCAACTGCATCTCCATTTTGGATTCACAATGGATCTGTCCTACATTATTCTACACTCACCACACTAAAGTAGTTCTTGGTCAGTTGCGTTCCCTTTGGAGACACTGGCTTCTCTGTGGAGGGGATGACAGATGGCAAAGAATTTCACCATACATTGTAGACAAATATACAATATTACGCTGAAGAAAATGGCTCGCCATAAGGAGATGTTCTGATGTGGTAGAGCAGTGATTTTCAGACTGGTCCTTGGGTACCACCGGTACCGCTAGTTCCATTTTGCCAGGTAGTTTAATTACATTCCCCCGTTGTTTCAGGTCTAAAATCTTCCTGATTGGGGGGGGGGGGGTTGGAAAAAACTGGCACAACACGTGAATGCAACTCCCTAGCCAAAAATTCAAGCTGCACGTGTGAGGACATTTAATTCCAGCTGAATCAGCTGCATCAACATGACATGCATTGCTTTTCATATCACAATGAACACCCCCCCCCAGTATCATCAATATCGTGTCGCCCAACGTACCACAGGGTTTGACCTCACGAACGTAGTTGCTGGGGAACCAGCCGGTCTTGCCGTTGAGTGAGCCCTCCCACCAGCCTCCCTCCTCCTGTCGCGTGACGAGGATCAGCTCGCCCTTGTTGAAAGACAGCTCGTCCTCATTGTTTTGCTTGAAGTTGAAGCGTGCCTTCACCATCAGCTGCCCACCTCCGCCGTTCTCAGACATTTCCTGTGAGAGATGGTGGAGGGTGGTCGTTTCATGTTGCGTGACGGTGGCAAATCTCTTTTGGTACATTGTTAAAATGTATTTCTGTGCATGTGCTGAGGAACAGTGTTGACATCCCCTGATAATTTTCTGCAATGCTTCTTTTTTTTTGGAAAATGTCCCCCTTTTTTTCTCCCCAATTGTATTTGGCCAATTACCTCCCTTTTTCGAGCTGTCCCAGTCGCTGCTCCATCCCCTCTGCTGATCCAGGGAGGGCTGCAGACTACCACATGTCTCCTCTGATACATGTGGAGTCACCAGCCGCTTTCCACCTGACAGTGAGGAGTTTCGCCAGGGGGACGTAGTGTGTGGGTGGATCACATCATTCCCCCCAGTTCTCCCTCCCCCCCTGAACAGGTGCCCCGACCGACCAGAGAAGGCACTAGTGCAGCGACCAGGACACATACCCACATCCGGCTTTCCACCCGCAGACACGGCCAATTGTGTCTGTAGAGACACTCGACCAAACCGGAGGTAACACAGGGATTCAATCCGGCGAGCCCCGTGTTGGTAGGCAATGGAATAGACTGCTACGTTACCCAGACACCCCAATTTTCTGCAATTTAACCAAATTTTTTTGGGCCTTATATTATCCCTTTAACTGAGCTGAGTCAACTAGGCATTGATTATTTGCATTTGAAGGTTGCAAGTTGGACTGTCTTGCACTTCAAACAGTTGAGAGCAACAAAGTACTTGGGTAGTTTTTTTCTGACTTGCAATGAAGAACAAAATATTTCAATATTTAATTTAAATATTTCACAACACCAAAGAATGAGCGAGAGAGAGAGAGAGAGAGAGAGAGAGAGAGAGAGAGAGAGAGAGAGAGAGAGAGAGAGAGAGAGAGAGAGAGCAGGGAGGCAAGCAGAAAGTCAGGTAGCGCTAAAGCATGCATGTGTGAAAGAATACCACTGGTTTGGATTGTCTTCGCAGAGAGCCTTTGGACTTGGCAGAGGAGAGTGCGTGTGAGGAGGTGGACTGACTAGGAGCTGGAGCACCAGACTGCTGACATGATCTCTCAGCACCACAGTCTGTCAACACAAACAAATGTGGGTGGAAATACATTTGAGTGTTGCAGTCTCTGCAGCTTCCGACATCACATTGACTTTGAAGGAAAGAGTAATGACCACACCGATGCTGATAAATGAAATACCCTCAGATCACGTTCATACAATGCGGACAACAATATTGGGACATGCTGGTGGACGCGATAAACAAGAGCTGAGGCAGACTCTCTTCAGGCCTGACAGCTTGATCAGTCATCCGAGTATTGTCCTCTGCACAGCCCCAGGGACGGCGGAAACACAAACACACACACACACACACACACACACACACACACACACACACACACACACACACACACACACACACACACACACACACACACACACACACGTTTACAGCTCTTTTTACAGTCACCTTATCTAACCCCAACCAAAGTGTTAATCTATATACTGATCAATCTGCTGCAAAGGGGGGGGCAGTCAGTATTTATAACTACTAATGAAAACTATCAATCTGTCTACCCATAATATTTTGGAATAACCCACAATGTAATCAGTGTGTTGGCCCGCTAATTAACAACACTCAAAACTGCGGAAACACATAAACTTGTTGGGAAGCATTTTTAAAGCACTAATGTATTCTCTATCTCATAAACTATGCAGAGAAGGATCACATGAAACTAGGTATGACTAAAATAAAGGTATAGTTGTATGCTTAAAAAAACACATTTCCAGACCTTGCTCTCATCCATTTCCAGACCTTGCTCTCATCTGAAACACACTTCAGTTGCTCATCAACAGCCATGTTTCAATAGTTACTGGGCAGTAAATTCTTCTTTTGGCTTGTTCTGCTTTTCAGGGGTCGCCACAGCGGATTTTACAGTTTCTATCGGTACCCTGTGAGGGCACAGCACCAATGGCAGCCTTGACCAATCCGGTATGGTCTTGTCAAGCCGCATACTGATTTGGCAAATTTTTACATCAGATGCCCTACCTGACACAACCACTAACCCTATGGATGGGGGCACAAGTAAAGCACTGGATGCCCTCCTAGTATTCATGGACTTGCACTCATACCTGTCGCTACACTGGGCATTAAAGACTAAACTAATTTAAAACCTTATCCATATCCTTATCCTCCACACCGTCATCACTGAGGCACTGCAGAAAAATAAATGTGAGCCTCTGGACAGCAGCTATAATGTGGCTTGAAGACCATTCTGCAAATTGCAGTGACTGATGTATCGGTTTTGTTACCGTGACTAACCCGAAATGTGACACATGGCAGCCCTGCAGCCTCTTAATAGTGGCACACAGGCAGACTCCCAGTCTGAAGCTAACTATGTGAGCTACCCTTGTCCCCTGTCACATCTCTAAACAAATCACAGAAATACAACAATGTCACCTAGTACCTTCAGTAATGTATACAAAATTTCCAACAGATCACAGAATCCATAAGAACAATGCTCAAACCCCATTAAACATGGGAGCAGTCAAGTGTGGTGATGTAACAACTCTGATCATGACCATTAGAGCGTGTTGGAGGTTTACACGTTTTGATGAAGACCGGCTGAAAGAGTGGGATTAACTAGTGTAGACATCTAATCGATTCATTGACTGAGACTTTATATAGCATTTCGGTGATGAGGGACTCCGTTCCGAGCGCACAGAAAAGGGCATACGAGGCAGCGGGACAAAGACAGCCCTCTTTGCACTGCAGGTAAGGCTCATGGATTCTACATGCCACTCCACACATGCAGACAAGCCCAGAGGAGCCCTCTGCAATCTGAGCTCAGTGGCTACCACTATCTTTTGCCGCTACAACAAAATATATACACAACCATCTAAAATATACATGCCATAATTAAACATTTGGCCTACACGAACAGCACCTCAGGTTTACGCATCAAAACACAGAAGCCTCATCTCGTCTATCAAATCTGCTAATTTGTGTGACTCGGGGATGCAAACACAAGTATGGTGAAAAAAAAAAGTGCTACCCCAAGTCCAAAAAAAAAAAAGTGACAGTAAAATATCATAACCATGTGACAAAGGCCTGTGCTATATGCTTAAATAGATAGGAAATTCTATCTAATAAACTCAGATCAATAAGGGACAGACAGATGTTAAGTAGTAAATTCATCCATCCATCCATTATCCAAACTGCTTATCCTGCTCTCAGGGTCACGGGGATGCTGGAGCCTATCCCAGCAGTCATTGGGCGGCAGGCAGGGCGACACCCTGGGCAGGCCGGTCCATAACAAGACTCACACACACACACACACACACACACACACACACACACACACACACACACACACACACACACACACACACACACACACACACACACACACACACACACACACACACACACACGCACACATTTACACCTAGAGACAATTTAGTATGGCCGATACATCTGAACTACGTCTTTGGACTGTGGGAGGAAACTGGAGCACCCGGAGGAAACCCACGGAGACAAGGGGGGAACATGCAAACTCCACACAGATGAAGACCCGGGACGACCCCCACGGTTGGACTACCCCGGGGCTCAACCCAGGACCTTCTTGTTGTGAGGCGACCACGCTAATCACCGTGCCCATAAAAAATTTAAAAAAGAAAACTGCGCCAATAAGAAAAGTAGAAAATTAAGTTTTTTATTTTCAGAATTAGAAAAGTAACATAACTGCAATGTTAGGGAGTAGTTAACTACATGTAGTCCAATTATGTCCTCAATGTCAAACAATGACCCCTCCTTAAAACACACCCTCAGGCTGCCTAAGTGAGGTCTTACCTGCCCTGGTAACTAATTCAAAACAGTCACACTTTAATCTCTGTCACTTCAGTTGTACCTCTGTGTAACTATATGAGATTCCAGACTCAGATTGTGATAATTTTCCACAACACAGTTTGGATGTTGAACTACTTCTTTGCCTTCACTTGGAGGTGTCTTTATGCATGCTCAATAATCCAGGTAAGGAACTCACGGAAAGTTTTATTAGTTCATCTGGACACAACGTTTATTGGGAGAAACATTTCATCACTCATCTAAGTGACAGAATTTTGTACCATAGATTATACCCAGGGGAAGCTACACCTAGTCTGTATGGTTTACCTAAGATACATAAACAGGATGTGCCATTCCGGCCTATTGTTAGTATGATCAACTCCTATAACATCTCTAAGTTTCTGGCATCTGTTCTTAACCTGTTGGTAGGCAATAATGAACATCACATTCAGAACACTATGGATTTTGTGGATAAGGTGAGGGACATCGTTATGGAGACAAATGAAACAAAGGTCTCTTACAATGTTATGTCTCGTTTCATATGCGTTCCTGTTGATGAAGGGGTAGAGGTAGTCCGTATGAAATTACAGGATGACCCCACCCTCAGGAATAGGGCTACCCTTAACACTGACCAAATGTACTTCACATACAATAGCATATATGACAGTACAGGGGGCAGTACTATAGGCAGAGGCATGGATGTGGTATGGGTTCCCCAGTTTCACCTATAGTGGCCAGCTTGTATATGGAGGAAGTGGAAAAGAGGGCTCTGATGTCCTATCCAGGGACACCACCTAGCCATTGGTTCAGATTTGTGGATGACAACTGGATTAAAATTAAATCTCAGATCATACCACATTAACTCTGCACAACCACATCAAGTTCACCAGGAAAGATGCGAAAAATGACTGGTTAGCCTTCTTAGACTGTGAAATTGAAATTGGTGATGGGGGACATTTGATTGTTGATGTTTACTGTAAACCTACACATACTCAAGGTTTGACTCTCATCATCCACTGGAGCACAAACTAGGAGTCATCAGGACGCCGTACCACCGAGCTACCAACGTCCCCACCGACAGCGGCTGGGGAAGGGGAGAAGTCCCACATTAAACAGGCCCTGGTTAAGTGTGGTTATCCTATCTGGGCGTTTGTCAAAGCCCGGAAGATGCCCAAACAGAGGAATGCTAGTTTGAACGGGGAGTCAAATAGGCCATCTATGTGATTCCAACTATTCCCCAATCCTCTGAATAGTACACATGGCCACTGTAACTCCAGTTAACAGTCACGGCAATTTGCATATGAAACCGATCATTTGTTTCTGTTTCAGACGTTATGCAACTGTATTGTTTGTAAGGTTGGAGATGCATGCAGTCAGTTGAGACCGAAGAAGTCACTTAGATGAGTGATGAAACGTTTCTCCCACTAAACATTGTGTCCAGGTGAGCTGATTCTACTCTGGGATACAGTGGAACTACCTCGTATGTGGTCATAGTTAGGAAAATTTTGAGCACAAATCCAGCTTCTCAGCAAACCTATTATGAAAAGTTTTATCAAATTAGTATTTACGTCACATATTCAACAAAATTTATGGTAACACTTTAGTATGGGGAACGTAGTCACCATTAATTAGGTGCTTATTAGCATGCAAATTAGCAACATATTGGCTCTTAATTGGTCATTATTACGTACTCATTAATGCCTTATTCTGCATGGCCTTATTATACAACCAGTAAGCCATTAACTATGAGTTTTCCCTCTATTACCTCAGAATTATTGCTTATTAGTAGTACCATCTCAATATGCTTTGCTTAGTATGGACTTTATAAGGTGGTAGTACCACAAGAAGAGTTATTCTCCCTTACTAACACTTAATGAATATGGTCTGTTCTTACATAACAAAACACAAAACTACAAGTGTTAATAGTGTTAAATTACTGTAAATTAAGTTTTTGTTACTTAGAATATGTTCCCCATACTAAAGTGACATCTTGATCATTACTAATTCACTAGTAATTAAGTTTTTTTATGTTCCCCATACTAAAGTGTTACCAAATTTATTTATATATGATGTGTATTATAATGTCATTTGAATTTGAGAAAGGATTGCTGAATTGCAACTGTATTGTCTTTTTTGGCCGCTCCAAGCACCGGTATACTTGACCGCAGTTGGGGCGTGCGCTTTAGTAAAGCATGTGTACAACTTACTAAATAGTGCACATGCAAGTTATAAAACGCACTTGCGCTTTATGAAAAAAAATTACGTCCATGTACTCCATAGTAATGTGAGGTCCTCACAACAGGTCCTGACAGTTGAGTAGAACTTTTTTTATTCAATGTACTTCACTTACATGAGCATGACAGAAATACACTGTAGGAATCGTTAAGGAGAGTTGTCCTTCAACACCCCCCCCCCAAAAAAAACTCCTTAGATCTGGACGATTCACACAAGTCACCCAAACTGATGTGAAAAAAGCGACATTCACTGAAAAACTAGTTTTTTGCATTCCTGTGACTAATCAACATCAAAACAAGTTCACCGTCTGAAGATTGAAGAAAAGCTTGCAGTGCTAATAAATTTGTATATAAAGTAGATCCCAAAACTCAAGTGACTTATGGTACTAGTCCAAATTGAATTAAGCGTAAAATCTTAATTGCATTCGAGACTTTGATCACCCCATGACAGTCATAATTAATGGGGATTGAAAGATTGAGGGTAAACTCAGGTAAATAGTTACGGTGTAAAAACCATAATTTACCTCAACTCTAGTTGTGGCATGACCTGTGGAAGTTAGGTGTTAATGCACTATCCTGCCTATACATAAAATGAGATGCTCACACCCAATAGAACCGAGAATTACACATCAACCATCAAACTTTCTTTGACATGAGGAGACAGTGAACGAGAAACTGACTAATAACCCCCGGCTTTTGTTTTAACCCAAATGACTCACAGGAGGGTGTATTCCAGCTGTAACTCATACCCTTTTCACACTGGCCAAAAAACCCCGCTAACATCCACCTTTTTACATTGACCAAAGGCAGACATTAGCGGGGTTTTTTGCGGGTTTCTGGCCAGTGTGAAAGGGGTATTACTGACTAAAGGGTGGTTGGTATTACCCCCTCAGTGCCTACCGACACTAACAAAGTGCCAGAGTAACGCAGGGAGACCAAAACTTCCTCAGCATCACCACACTCCACACAAACCCTGTGCTCTGACTTTTATGAAGCACTGCATTAGCTATATATGTGAGCATTTGGGGGGTTATGCTGAAAGATAAATTCCAGTCAATTTGGGTGAACTGTTCGACAAGAAGCTTGTTCCAAATCTTAAATTAGTAAAAAGCAGTGTTAAAGTTTAACATGGACAAAATATAAAATGTACAAAGCAGGATACTGCACATGAGCTATCGAGCTACAGTTGAGCAAATGTGGCACCCAGCATGACAGACAAACACACACTGCCATGCCAGCTGCCTGTGAGGAACACACCCTGTTTGTGATTCACAGGGGCTCCAAGGATCAAGCCTGTGAAAAATGACAGACCATAAATGTGAATACACACACACACACACACACACGCACGCACAACATTTTTTATAATGGTTAAATCTGTATGGTAGGTATTTAAACCTACAATGCTAGAGGCAGTAGAGGCATCCTCTGGGCAACCCTCATGAATAGCTGTGAAACCATCTGAGCGCCCCTCCCTAGGGCTTCCAACAACTGACAGTAGAGGGGTTAATCACATAAACTGAAAACAATAAAAATGCATCCAGTACGTGACTTAAAAAAAGTCTTACAATATAATCTATAGTCCCCTTTAGCAACATTAAATAACTTGCATCTGTCCGAAGGCGGTATTAAATAATTGTACCAATAGTTTAGTTATGCCTTGTTGACTGGTTTTTTAACAACAAATTCCTTCAGGCATGCTTTTTTTTGGGGGGGGGGATACTGTGATCCATCCTCTCTGAATGAACTTCTGCAAATCTTACCTTGTGTGGCAAAATTGACAGCTAACAATGTGGTCAGGACCTTGCCAAAATTCTCTCCAGTGTATAAGCACTCAGGTTCAAACCCCTGGAAAAGAAACAGAAAATATGCCTTCAAATCATCATCCTCTCATATGACCTGGATGCACAGTAAATGCACAGTAGATTGGGGGGGGGGCTAAAATCACTTAGCCAATTCCACTGAAGGCACAGACCTGAGCAGTGATGCTTGCCAAGTAAGAACAAATTAGAAGAGAGGGAAATAGTGAATATGGAGTGCCACACAAACAATACACAGACAGGGATTTGACAAGGTGTATATATATATATATATATATATATATATATATATATATATATATATATATATATATATATATATATATATATATATATATATATATATATATATATATAACAAGACAGATAAAAACTGACATGTTGAATATGACCCATATTTTGCAACCTAGCGGTTTGGTTAACAACAGATTCAGTTCCCTACTCATTTGTGATTTGATGTGCACATGCACACTCTCACATGCACAACTCGCTTGCTTGGTTTCTGTTCCAGACAGCGATCTTCTTTCCCCTAGCAGGTTGGGTTTCACATTTTAAATAAAACATCTTAAATATAGAGTTTGAGCAGTAAGGCAGTCACTGGTTCTGTATGTCCTCATTCAGAGTAAAAAGCAACTGTGACCGATGTTACACTGGACATGGGATAAGTCTCTGCTTTCAACATCTGGTTAGCCCCCTTTTAAAATCATACAAAAAAAAACAATATCTGTCAACATCTGCTGAAATATTTTACGTTAATGGTCCTTTTGTTGCCATAGTCAAAACCATCCAAGAACAAATTATAAAATCAAAAACAAAAAGGATGAAGAGATCTAAACATTAATGTAGTAACCTCAGTAGAGAATAACCATTGCCGATGTCCTTGACCATGGTCTAGGCCTATAGCTTTTAACTCACGGTACAACCATAGGTTCTCACAGTACCTAACTCACTGTGGTAGTTGATAAAAACAAGCCACCATCTAACATTATGTTTTATAAATTGTGTAAAAGCTGAGCTCTTGTGCCATTGCTGATGCTTCTCCTTTCTGCATCCCAGGGCAGAAGTGAAAGCTGTATGACTGCTTTCTTTGTGTAGTCACATGATAAACAGGCATTACTGGCTGGAGCTATATTTAAAAAAAGAAGAAGAAAAAAACAACCTCTAACCATGATCACATCATTGACCAAAGGATGGGCAGGGCGGACTATAGCACCACAGAACCCCCCCCCCCCCCGGACAGCACATTTGAAGGCTGTTTTCCAAAAGCCTTTGGCCAAGGAGCTACTGGTCTGCCACCAAAGGTCTAATTATGGACTAGTGGTGGGATGATGGAAGAAAGTACAAGGGACCTCCCAAACATAACAAGCCAGCCACGAAGAACTACTGAACCACTTGACTCGCAACTAGCCAGCACATCTGATTCAAGTAGATTTTTAAGGAAACCAACCAATGTGATTCAAGACCAAAAATAAAGCTGGTGGTGAAACAACAGTTCAGCAAGGGCGGCCCCAAGCACAGTGGCACAGGGACCAGGTCCATGACCATCATCAAGTAATCATTTACAGTTGTACATTATTAGAGCCTCTACTGAAAATCTGGGCCTCTAGTACCTGACCCCGGGGAGATCCTTTGTGTGCAGCAGCAGCAATCCAAGATCAATGTCACAAAATGACTGCAGCAAAAAGGAAGTGCATCCATGAATAAACTGCATTCTGTAAAGCTCGGCGAGTGACCGTTTGAAAACAGAGGCACTAGTCATTGGGGCCAACAGTTCCCTATCTGTCTGCTCAGTGGGAGTGACTGACAGCATGCCTGTTTGTGAGGACTGACCCCTCTTAACACATGGAGGTGTGACGCAAATATACGCTGGCAAGGAAAAGCGGATCACAACACAGACGAGAAAGCGTCAACTTCTGTTTGGGGGCTGAGCGGGCTTACATCGATAGTGATGATACAGAAAGGTGAGCTGGCGTCAAAAGATCACCCAGAAAACACGGAAGGCTTTGTTGGGAGGAGAGAGAAAATAACACCTTGATAACTTACCTCTACTTTCAAGGACGCGCATCCTCTTAAAAACTCTTGGATGTTGGCAACGCAGTCAGCCTCGACTCTCGGATCCTGGCAGTACTGGACACAAGGAAAATGAAATAAATAGATGAACACATACCTCGGCTAAGTGTTGCCGGATAGTCATCCGACGCAAATACTTGTCAATAGCTCCCCGATAGCGCCGTTATCGTGTTGTTGATGCTTGCAAAGTCCTTCAAATGGAGTCTGATATGAATCCGAAACGTGGTCGCCAACAGTCTATAAAGTAACAACGGATTCTTGCGCTGTCTCCTTCATGCACACATAAACCAAACAGTAGTCGTGGGGGGGGGCGGTCGCACCAGGAAGACGGGCTGTCGAGAGGAAGTGACGAAAGTCACTGCAACTGTTATTTATCGCTCAACTTTGTCGGTTGTTACAAAGCACACGTATTGCAAACTATGACCATTGCACAGCGACAAACTCAAATTAACTCAGGAAAATTTTAGCACCGACCTAATCTCATCGGTCACTATTTCTGGACGCGTCCTGTATTTGAGGGTATCCAGTTAGTGTGTTCTCACACAAGAATGCGGAACGCATTTCCGCGCTTTACAGGAAAAGCCTCATCTTCATGTTAAGCGCTATACATTTCGCCAATCGGGTTGACCACACAGCTCAAGCGGAAACCGACGTATTACCAAATAAAAAAAGATATGACGATAAGGCCGTAATTAAAACGACAGCTCTGCTGGGAAAAGTTGTCTTTATATCACACTGCCAAAACCCCTCCCTGCCACCGAGAAAGTCGGTCAATCAGACGTACGTCGTATTCGTCGGCCGTCGCTTGGTTTCGTAAACGGAGCCAGTAAGTTTTACCTTGGGGACGAAGCCGGGTATGAGCCGCTCCATGAGCCTGCACAACACCACGCCATCCCTGAGCGACGCTTTTAAAAACTCCTCCGGGTCCGCAATGTTTTTCTTAGGCGAGCTGAGCACTCCCAGCGATATCAGCCAGGTTACCGTTTGCTCCTCCGGATTCATAACTTTCCAGTTTGCCGATGCTTTAGCTATGCATTTCTGAAACGAGGCGTCGCGGTTCCGTATCAATATGCAACTCACATCCGCACTTCTTACAGAGAGAGAGAAAAAAAACGGGGAAAACGACGTCGTTTGACACCAGACACTGATGATCACCCCTACTGGCAGTCACCTAGCATTTTGGACGGCTATAATCCGGAAAGACCCCCCCCCCCCAAAAAACAAAACAAAACAAAAAGTCAGTGAAGAAAAAAAATGCCAATCAGTCTTGCCACAATATTTTTCTCAACTATTTAAATTCTTATTCCTTATTTTCAGGAAACAATATTACCCGATATCTCATATTTGGCAGGGGAATCAACACACTTGGGAAAAAAAATAGTTCCCCGCAGTCTTAAAATTAAAAAAGAAATCAAATGCGACAGTAATGCAGATAATTTTTTTTAAAACAAAAATAGAAACTGGATGGGTCAGTTACCGTTTTCCAAGGTTAATCGGCATTTGCACAAATTGCATTTTGTCAAATAATGCGGCGTGTATAACGTGGATCATCTCAGAAATATTGAAATGTGTCCTTTACTGGCTTTCAAATGAGTACATCCTTCCATTATCTGAACCGCTCATCCCGCTCGCTGGAGCCTATTCTAGCAGGGCGGGGACACACACTGGACTGGCCGCCAGGTTATCACAGGTCCCACACACTCTCTCTCTCTCGCTCTCTCTCTCACACACTCTCACACACACACACACACACACACCTAGGGACAATTAAGTACGGCCAATTCACCCGACTTACATGTCTTTGGACTGTGGGAGGAAACCGGAGCCCCCGAAGGAAACCCACGCAGACACGGGAAGAACATGCAAACTCACAGAGGACCCGGGATGACCCACCAAGGTTGGACTACCCCTGGGCTCGAACCCAGGACCTTCTTGCTTTGAGGCGACCGCGCTAACCACTGCGCCACCCCAAATGAATACAGTGACTTGTAATTAGCTGACGATTCCCACTTGACCCAATCGAGAACCAATCAGCGATGGAATTGAAAACTGACCAGAGACTGAAACCAGGCCAGATCCCAAGAGCATCTGCAGGGGAGCATGACTACAAATGAAACTGATGCAAAGTGACTGCCTGAAATATATGAAAAAAATGACAAGGCCTAATACATTTGTTCATTAAAGTCTTTATTTAAAATAAAAGCGAATAATTCATTCCTCGGCCGGGGTTCTGTCCACACTTCACCATGTATGGCTCTGCCTGAGAACGTTCAAACAACAGCAGTTCCATCAGAGACCAGCACCACTATCTAAGGACAGTGAAAACACAAAACTATATTTATGTACAGTATACACACACAAACACAAGTAAAATTACAAAACTACTTGTGCAGTACAGTATATAAATTGGTAAAAAGAAATAAAAAATATCTTAACCCACTGGCCTTGCAAGCTAGACTGTTATCAGATTCTGATGACTTCACTGTTCATTAGATGATGGAATTGTTTTGGTAAGGCTCATAAGACAAATTTACATAAAGCACAAGCTAAAAAAACAGAACAAACAATAACATAGCAAACAGCAAAGCGTACCAATGGATAAATCTTGAGATTCGAATCCGCTTCAAAATGTAAAAATAAATGAATAAAACAATTCCGTGCTCAAATCCTTTATCACATTTAATTACACAAACACACGCCATTTGATACATTTTACAGAAATCTCTCCATTTGTACTGTTATATTTTTCACACAAAGCACCTATACTCCACAAACTTCAATGTTGTCGCCTAAAAACATGTGATCTCAGCAAAAAATTATGTTAAAAATACTCCATATCAGCAGGTAATGTTTGTGAGTTCCATTTCCTCTCCACAAAGGCCAGATCTGTAAATCTCATTCTGAATCATTTTTCATTTACACCTGGTAAATGTCCAGATATTGTCAATTTCAACCCAAGTATGACATCATGATCAGGACAAGAGAAAATACCTTTTGAGATGCACTGGAAGAGAGTCTGTCAACTAGGCAACTTCAGGACCCAAGTCAGGTTTATTACAAGGTGGTTACCTCAGAACATTGCTCATCCTGAAACAAGAACACCAAAGTTAAAAAGAAGTCACCCTTAATCAGGTATTTACAAAATGTTAAGTTAATTCTGTAATCCTCAGTACGACTGGGTTTTTGTTTTGGGCTTCAGTGATTCAGTTTCCAGTTTGGCTGCAAGGACGCTGATGTCCTCCCAGAGATCTCCACCATTCAAACTGGCATGCTTGTGAAAAAGGCTTGGACACTGAGAAAATTGCTCTTTACGTTAAAGAAAAAATGCTCCTATGGAAAAAAATTACCAGACAAATTCCTGAGAAATTATCCAAGATATGTCTACAATTTAAAATTTTTTTAAAAAAAGACAGCAGTGTCCCAACAGATTAGGTCTGTCAGAATCTTGACATTCCAATCTGCTTCAAAATGTAAAAGAAGAAAAAAAAAAGATGAAAAAAAAAAGATGAAAAAATTCACTGCTCAAACCCTTAATTATGTCTAACCACTCTCTCTCACACACAAACGCACACATGCACGCGTGCGTGCGTGCAATTTGATCAGTTTTACAGAAATATCTCCATTTGTAAGTTATATTTTTAACTGAGTCAGGAGTAAAGACATTGAACTTGGGTTATGTTCAAGTGGGTGCAACGCTGTACATGTGCCACCTCACAAAGCACCTATCTGGGTGGCGTTTTGGCTCATCAGTGAACATATTCCACAAACGTCAATCTCATCAAATCTCTCAGCAAAACATGCTAAAAACATGCTATCTCAGCAGGTATGTTTATGAGTTCCGTTTTCATGCTACCTCTCTACAAATGCCGAAAGGCCACATCTGTAAAATCTCATTCTGAATCATTTCTTCTCATTTACACCTGGTAAGTGTCCAGATATTGTCAATTTCAACTCAAGTATGACATCATGATCAGGACAAGAGAAAATACCTTTTGAGATGCACTGGAGGAGATTCTGTCAACTAGGCAACTTTGACCCAAGTCAGGTTTATTACAAGGTGGTTGCCTCAGAACGCTGCTCATCCTGAAACAAGAACACCAAAGTTAAAAAGCAGCCACCCTTAATCGGGTATTTACAAAATGTGAAGTTAATTCTGTAATCCTTGGTCCGATTGGGTTTTTGTTTTGGGCTTCAGTGATTCAGTTTCCAGTTTGGCTGCAAGGACGTTGATGTTCTCCCAGAGATCTCCAACATTTGACTTGGCATGCTTGTGGAAAAGGCTTGGACACTGAGAAAATTGCTCTTAATGTTAAAGAAAAAAATGCTCTTACGGAGAAAAATTACCAGACGAATCCCTGACAAACTACCCAAGATCTTGTCTATAACTAAAAAACAAAAACACATATTGTTGCCAATCACTTTAAGTTAAGTCGGATAAGGCAGAAGGGATCTTCAGAAATCGTAGGCTCACTTGGCAAAACGGTTGTAAAAACTTTTTGTTGGCAAAGGAGGAAACTTCTTAGGCAGTTGTTGCACACTGACAACTTAAGTTGATGACACGGACTACTATTAAAAAGCTTACTCAGTTGACCTGTTTTGCTTGCTGGGGCACAAGTTGTCTTGGACATCAGCTTTTGACTTGAGATTGCAATGTGGGACAATGAGAAACTCATTTACAGATGAGAAACAAAGAGGTTTGCTTTGCTTACCAGCTGTTGACTATCGGCCGAGTTGAAAAGACTCTTGCATTTGGTTGTTGTGGTCTTTGGTTATGTCGTTGCAAGCCATACTTTGACATTATGGTGACGGATCCATTTCCAAGGAAACTACATTGAAACATTCTGACAGTGACATTTGCCTAATCCCCATGGAACACAGGACCAGTTGATGGCATGAGTGTCAAGACTTATCTCAAGTCAGTTGACCAGCTATGTGATGGGCGCAGAGTCTGGACTAAGCTCTGCAAAGAACTGTGTGTGAAGAACACGAGGTATAACGTTACATTCATGTCATTGGTTTTAGTTGTGTGTTGTTGTTTTTTTTTTTTTTTTTTTTTTAATATCGATCAGCGGAGGTCAAGATCTGACTAAAAACTTTATTAGTGAAGGGAAGCCAGAACTAATGGCATTGCAGACTTCAAAAACACGTAACGTACAAAAACTAACACTCACTTGGTAACTGTACCATTACATGGGCAGAGAAAAATTAAAAAAAAAAAAAAAAAAAGAAGCCTTTACAATTAGAAGTAAAAAGAGAAAAGAACAAACAGCTGAAAGGCTAAAACGTCATAATCCCTAAATAAGACATGGCTAATTTTCAAATTCCCCCACAACACATGTTTTAACTGCGCATACAGGCGTAATGTTGACTTTGATGAGATTTTCATGTCCATTTCAGTATCTGTTGCGAGCCATTCCTCTATCCACTCGACTGCCGCCGCGGCCACCACGAGGAGCTCCACGACTTGAACTGCTGTAAGAATCACGAGGAGGGTAGCCTCTCTCGACAGGGGGAGCTGGCCCCCTCTCCTGCCTGCCCATTCGTTGACCACGACTAGGCGGATATGGTTCACTCCGACTGCTGGGGTAACTGTCACGACTGCCATAGCCATCCCGGGAACTGCTTCCATAGTCGTCATAACGACTGCTTCCACTGCTCCCACCATAGGATGGTGGGGGGCCCCGTGAAGGCGGGGCGCTGCGAGAGTTACCTGCAGGGTCAATGGGTCAGGTAATTGTCAAGTTTAAATTTACACATTTTCTTGCACTGTCAAGTGCCCATTTTTTGCCAAAATGTGAATTTATTTTGTAAAAAAGTTGAAATCGATACTTTAACGTTTCTCGTCAAGCTGATTTGATTGAAATTAAACATGGAACGTTTAGGTGAAAAGGGCTGTATCTTATCCAAGCTTAGGGAACATATGAGCAATGATGCCCGTTTCAGCATGCCATTGATTTGATTGGCCATTTTTCCTCTTTGAACTCCATGTGTTAGAACTGCCGATAAGCACGAGGTTTTCAGAGTTGTCTTGCTGGTTTTGTGAGGGTTACTCCTTGAGGGTGTGCTTTGAATGTGCAGACATTGAGTGGTCAAGAGACATTTCCAGGGATATTTTTGGATTCCTTTAGTGTTGCCAACTCCATAGGGAAATGTTACGTAGTTTGCGTTAGTTCTGTCTGATACTGGCAATATTGAAAAGCTTTTTTGCGAATACTGACATTACAGTATGAACTGTATTATGGACAGCTCCTCTCTACAATTTTGGGGAGGGGTGGAAAAAAAATAGTAAAAAAAAAAAAAAGAAAGAAAAAGAAAAAAAATGAGATGCCAATGCACCAAATTTGCTGGGATTAAATATCCTGACAAAATTTCTCCCGTGTTACTTGATTTGTAGATTTTGCACAACACTTGATAACACTGTTTAAAGGGGTCAAGTGGAACAATGTTCCCTCTGGAAAAAATAAAAATTGTTGAAGCCTCTTGCAATCCAGAGATTGTGATTGCCAATATCGCAATTTTGTCCTTTTTTCAATCAATTGTGCAGCCTTGCTTTGTGTATCAGGAGTAGTAGACGTAGTTTCCTTATTACATTTACGTGATCAAATCTTACCGTAACCCTCATAGGAGTCCCGATAGGAGCCACCACTAGGACGATCCATGTAGCTTCTGGGTTCACGGCCTCCCCCATAGTTATCACGATCGCTACACACACGTGACAACTGTTACTTTCCATCCAAGGCAAATCAGCTAAAAATTTATATTCTTTTACAAGCCGAACATTATACCTGTATCCCCTTGATGCTGAGCCATATTCGTCACGAGAGTTGGAACCAGAGTATTCTCGATAGGAATAATCTCTAGGAGGGGGTGCGTAGTCCCTTGAATCCCTGGAATTATAGTCCCGACTGGAGTAGCTGTAAAACAAGTTAAACGGTGAAAATCAATGCAAATAATGGCATTATTTTCAAATATGACCAAAAATTCCATCTTTGGAGAGGGCAAACTTTTATAAGCAGGTTTTATTTTCCAGAAGACCCCAGAAATGTTTTATTTTATATAGTTGTACAACAGGTGCAACGTGGACAAGGCAGACAATGAGATAAGATTTAAAAATAAAACGCCTGATACAAACTCTTAATTACACCAAGATAAAATGAAAATGCAAAAAAGAAAGAACTATAGTACAACAGCAACAGAAGCATATGGAGCATCCTCCCCAGAAGTAGCAACAGAACAGTACTATTTCATTCTGCAGCCGCATCAGCTGTTAGAGCCTCAACGATGAGTTGCCCTTTGCCACTGAATAGGGACTATAAAATAAAGATAACTGACTGCAACCACTTATAACCATGCAGGGAAAGGTTATAACATTAACACCTGTAGCTTTGAATTTCCACCATCAATATCATTGTTAAGAAATGCAAATAAAGGAGTAAAAGAGGTCAGCAAGAGCTCTACTTCTTCTCTCATGATGCAAATCAATAAATTATCAGTTATGGGTTTAAATTTACCTTTATTGTTCTTCATTTCTGTGGTAAATTTGAATCCATGTGATTAGATTGAGTTTGGTGAGTAGTAGCGTCTGCAAAATGCAACATACTGTGTAACTTGTTCAATACTTCCAAATAGTTAGATCTAATCTTAAGTACTGATCAGTATGTGTAGGTTTATGGTAAACGGTTGATTGTTGATGTTTACCATAAGCCTACACATACTGATCAGTACTTAAGATTTGACTCTAATCATCCACTGGTGCACAAAGTAGGACTCATCAAGACGTTGTACCACCGTGTTAAAAACGTCCCCACCGACACAGCGGCTGGGGAAGGGGAGAAATCCCA
This sequence comes from Lampris incognitus, assembly GCF_029633865.1. Classification (NCBI taxonomy): domain Eukaryota; kingdom Metazoa; phylum Chordata; class Actinopteri; order Lampriformes; family Lampridae; genus Lampris; species Lampris incognitus. The sequence goes on along the minus strand of NC_079211.1, from coordinate 30,609,185 downwards.
CATTAAACAGGCCCTGGTTGAGTGTGGTTATCCTAACTGGACATTTTTCAAAGCCAGGAATATGCAAAAAAAGTGTACCAGCCAATCAAAGAGAGGAGGACAACAGCTACCAGCTCTGTGAATAGCAGCTAGAAAAGAGCTATATAAAATGCAACTTGATTGATTGAATAGTACACATGGCCATTGAAACTAGTTCAGTGTTACTCTTTACACGGCTCGTGAGACTTTGTTTTGCGCCTCATATAGATCCACTGATAATAAGAATATAGCTATGACTTACTTCTATAGGCTCAGTTTGTGTCCCGTTTTAGCACATTGAATGAATTATCCAGCAGATGGCAGCATACTGAAGATACGTCAAAGAACGTAGGCTACATAACAGCGTGGGATCATGGATAGATGTATAGCCTATGTGTGTAGCTTTGTATTTGCGAAACATTTGCTTATGTATAATTGCATACGTACATGCATACATAAGATGGGTTCCACTCCCAGCCTTACAAACTCACAAACAAGCATTATATATTTTAATAATGCAATGTAATTATTAATTGAGAATAAAAAGAGATGTAAGGATGGAAAGCATGGTACTACATTGTTTTAAGCGAACACAAAGATGGTAAATATCTTGAGAGTGACGATAAAAAAAAAACACCCAAGTTATATCTGCAATCTCTGTGGCTCTTTGAGGAATGGTCTTACTCATAAGTGGCTCTCCTAAGAAAATTAGTGAGTACCACTGCTCTAGTTGGTGGTCAAGCCTATTTGCACATGAAACCAATCGTTGGCTTCGGTCGTTGTACAACTGTGCTGTTTACAGGGTTGAGGATGCCTGCGGTCGGTTGAGACTGACAAGGTCACTTGGATGAGTGATGAAACATTTCTCGCACTAAATGTTGTGTCCAGATGAACTGATTCATCTTTCTGTGACAATTATATAAACTGAAAATAAAAGGGACTTGCTTTGCTTCCTTCATATTTGCCACTATATAGCTATATAAAAATGTTGTTTCCATAAAATGTTTCACCTCCAATTCATTAGAACAGCCGAACAAAAATGCTTGTAAAGGCAATGGGACATGAAAAACAATGGTTTCTTTTATAATAGTTACATGAAAATTAATTTGAATACATTCCAACTATTGTTGAAATAGACAGAATGGAATAGAAGTCCACATTACACTTCACTTAAGCAATATCACACAAGAGGGAGTGCTGTTACACTGAATATCAGCACGGCTGTGATTCAGTCGTAGGTACCGAGGCCACAGGTTGAGTATCAAAGATAAGAGTAGGAAAAATATCCTAAAGCAAAAATAGATAAAATTGGAAGCTAAACACTTGCACACTGATTGTTTGTGATTGTTATAATTTACTGACTGACAAGGTACCCAACTTTCTCACATACCACATTTGCCATTTTCTTTATTTAGCCATCAAGTCTAGCTCATAGGGAGTAACTGCACATTAAAATGTGTGGCAATGTCACAATAAAAATATGTACTCTGCTGGGGTTGTGTTAATTCTTTTCACTTAGATTCAGCAGAACATGCAGTTTTATCAGGGAAGCCCACACCCCTGCATGTATAGATATATAAAAAACAAACTACTGACACAATTGGCTACTAGACAGTTGACATCTTACCTCTCCTTTGAGCTGTAATGGTCATCTCTTGGCGATGGGTAGTCATCCCTCCTGGACATCATTGAGTCTCTGCGAGGAGGAGGTGGACCATAGGGATCTCTGTCCCTGGACATGGGTGCTGGGAAAAAAAAAGGACAACATGATATATTAGACACTAAACACCATTCAACTGAAAAAGGCACATCATGTCACTCATACAGACACCTAACTGTTTGGCTTAACCACACCGTCTTACTGTATTTTGACAATGGCAAGCATAACATGATAAACACTGTTTGGCAAACATGACTGAAAAAACAATCTAAACAAATGAGGAATTAACTCCGTGATAATCAAAAAATGTACTTTCAACAGCAGAATTTACATACAAGGGACCTGCCAGCGAGTGTGTACCCTTACAGAATTTTTCTCTACAATCTATAATTAGCCAAGTCCTTCAGGGTGCATTTGTGGAAAGATTAAAAAAAAAACCCAAAACAAAGAAATTTATCTTGCAGTTACATGTTTCAAGGGGAATGGGATTGTTCTTGAAAAAAGTAAGACCCATTTAAAGTACAGATTTTAATGCACCCGAACACACATTGACAATCCTATTGCCCAACTACCATTCAGAAACATCTTTGCACTGTTACATGAAAGTGTGAAATTGATATACTCCTAACTGGGGGAAAAAAAACAAGTCGGATGATAAAAATACAATTGTACTTCTCAGTACAAGATAGTCATGGATGTAAAACTTTTAAGATGAAATGTCAATTCAGACCGCTGGTTTGAATCCGTGTTACCTCCAGCTTGGTCAGTCGTCCCTACAGACACAAAACATCGTGTCTGCAGGTGGGAAGCCGGATGTGGTTATGTGTCCTGGTTGCTGCACTAGCACCTCCTCTGGCCGGTCAGGGCACCTGTTTGGGGGGGAGGGGGAACTGAGGGGAATAGCGTGCTCCTCCCATGCGCTACGTCTCCCCGGTGAAATCCCTCACGGTCAGGTGAAAAGAAGCGGCTGGCGACTCCACATGTATCGGAGGAGGCATGTGGTAGTCCGCAACCCTCCCTTGATCGCAGAGGGGCTAAAGCAGCAACCAGGACGGCTCAGAAGCGTGGGGTAATTGGCCAGATAAAATTTGGAGGACCCCCCCCCCCCCAGAAAAATCGATAGCGTGTTGCTGTCGATTTGCAATCTCTTGAAATGACCTTACGCATTTGTCAGTCATGCCCGCCTTTGATTTGATGGTTGGTCTAACTCTTCTTTTCGGCAGGCTAGACGCTACTGCCTCCTGCTGGTAGACAAGAGTACAGCACGTGCAATTGAGTTCGTCGGCCTCAGCAGCTGTTTTTTTTTTTTTTTTTTTGCATGATGACAAATCGTACCAGTGTACTTGGTGTCAAAATCTGTACCTCCTAGGCAGAATGCATATAGGTTGGCAGGTCTGCCATTCCGCTGTCCTCCCTCTAGTTCACACATATATGTACTCCATCTTGCTCCTACTGACTTTCATTCCTCTTCTCTCCAGTGCATACTAGGGCTGTCAATGAATATTATAAATTCGAATATATAACCGAATTGGGGAAGAAAAAAATATATATATATATAAACACATCCGAATGTGAAAATTAATATGTTTGTGGAAAACAAAAGCAGCACTACCGTGGCTGTGTATTCAGCGCTGCACTGAATATGCTGCATGACAGACAGGAGTCACACAACGTCACTTTCATTGGTTGAAAATGGCACTTAGGTCATGCTGAACTGAGTGAATAATTCAACAACCGTGTGGTGAAGATGGCATTGAGTTCACAACCCAACTCGGCCACAGAGAGCGATTTTCCCTCCGAACAAGTACTTAGCATGTTTTATTGATTGGTGTGTCGAATTGGTGTGATTGATGTGTTTTTTTTTTAGTATTCACGGAAATTTTTCAGTTAATTAATTCACAAAGTATTTTACAAGTTGAGTGGGTAAAAGAGAACGGGGCACTTTTTGAAAGAGACATGATTAGAGTAATTTTTTAGATACCATAGTTCCTTATATCGCTCAGTACGTAGCGGTAGTACGCCGCAAAGTTGGACGTCAACCGCCTAAAATATAAAGAAGAAGAAACGAAGAAGAAGTAGTAGTAGCAGAAGAAGAAGAAGAAGAGACGAAGGCGGGTATGTAGCATTAGTCAAGAATGCAAGTAGCCGGCTTTTCCGTTTTTAATAGCACTTTATTGTAAATTATCCAGCTTTGAGTGGCTGTTGCAGCTAGAAAAGCGCTATATAAAATGCAACTTGATTGATTGATTGATACCTCAGGATAAAACTTCTTTGTCGCATTTCTCGGAATCGTGGGCCTTAATTTTATACCTATACACGTAGTTATGTCTCTCGTATTGGGTTGCACTCTTATGGTCATAATGCGCAAAAATATATATTCGAATGGGTTTGAACCTATGCGTTTTTTTTAAGGAATAACCCAACATAATTTTTGGCTAATTTTGACAGCCCTAGTGCATACTTCCACCTCTCCTGGCTCTCCTCAACCTTCTCCCTGCAGATCACAATGTCACCCATGAATATCATAATCAATGGACACTCCTGCCTATCTCTTCCATCTACCTGTTTATCACGACTGCAAACAAAAAGGCTCTGAGCCGATCCTTGATGCAATTTTTCTTTAATGTGGCAGAAAATATGATAGCATCTCCCCCCATCTTCTCTCATAATGGGTCCATCGGTCTCTGAGCCTGTGTATGTCCTTGCCCTTACCCACCTCTTTGTTCTTTAAGTGACAGCTTGTGCGTACCTTTGTTGCAGTGTAGTTTGTTTCATTTGAGTGTGAGAGCGCATTGTTGTGATCTTTTGAATATTTTTGTTACTTATGTTCTGATTATTTTTGCATGATAAAACTTGATACCTTTTATGTGGCTATAAATAGGTTATGTTTTATTTTTGAAGGTGTTAGGGGATTAGGGATATATCAAACGGGTTGGGATGAAGGAGGTGCTTTGCCTAAAAAGTTTGGGAACCGCTGGCTTAGCAAATGACAAAGTGAACCACGCACTGACTACAACGGAGTATGTCGTCTCATGCTGTTACTATAGTTCCCATCACTAGCTGGCTACTTGGCACGAGACCTGAAATGAACCTGCGGTACTGATCCATCTATCACCTCATTCTCAAATGGCTTACTGGCAGGACCTCTAAAATTTGTTGCACTGGTTAAACAATGAACAGATTACAACTATTCTCCAATCGTCTGAATAATACACATGACCACTGTAACTCTAGTTAACGGTCATGGCAATTTGCATATGAAACCAATCATTGGTTTCGGTTGTCATGCAACTGTGCCGTTTATAACTTGTAACCAGCACCGATACCAGCATTGGGCATCGGTCCGATACTGTGCGCATGTACTCGTAATCATAAAACTGCTCCGATACAACAAACCCGATACCACTTTACAGCAGTGTTACATTCACCTCTCAGTTGGGCAGGTAGGCGTTGGAGGAGGAGCAATGTCAGCCATGTGGCGATATTTCAAAGTAAACGACAGTGACAAAAGTAAAGCCAACTGCAAATTATGCTCAGCGAAATTTAGTGGCCAATCGATCCCTATTCTAGTTCAAACACCCACCCTCGTACTGCATGCATTCGCCAACTGCATCTCTCCGGCCGGCAGTCTCGAAGGAGACGCCTCCCCACTTTCGTGACAAGGCGAATCCAGACCAAACCACTGCTTTTTCCGACACACACAGAGACGCATTCTCGTGACGAACACAAGCCGACTTCGCCCCCCTCCCGAAGACAGTGTTGCCAATTATTGCTGCTTCATCGAGTCCGGCCATAGTCGGATCTGACGAGACCGGGGCGCAAACCCCGATGCCCAGTGGGCAACTGCATCGACAAAAAGCCAATGCTTAGAACGCTACACTACCACGGACTTAAAAAAAAAAAAAAACTAGCTCTTTCAACACAAGCAATTTGATAAAACAACTGACGAACTAACACGACGCTGAGTTAAAGACGTTTGCTAATAGCAGCAAGAAAAGGCAACAACCAACTTTGCAGCAAACACTGGAGAAGCGAGAGAGAATGAGACAACCTGCGGGCAGTGAAAATAACATGCAGTTGAATGTTAAAATGTCAGTAACGACAATTTGTTATACTAAAAAGTGTGGTTATATTTTAGTGAAATGTGTGGCAATGCCATTTTTAAGAAACGTATTGAATGTTAAAATATCAGTATGACAATTTTGTTACACTTTAGTGTGGTTATATTATAGTGAAATGTGTGGCAATGCCATGTTTACGAAAAACCTATAGCTAAATGTTCAAATGTCAGTAATGACAGTTTGTTACAGTCAGAATGAACAATGTCTGATGAAAATAAAACACATTTTCAAAGTAATTGTAAGAAGTGTAATGGCATTATTAAGTACTCATATCGGTACTTGGTATCGGCAAGTACTCAAATGTAAGTACCTGTACCTGGTCTGAAAAAAGTGGTATCGGTGCATCCATATTAAGGTTAGGGGATACCTGCAGTCAGCTGACGAAGTGATTCACTCATTTCATATGAGTGATGAAATGTTTCATATGAGTGATGAAATGTTTCTCCCACTAAACGTTATGTCCAGATGATTCCACTTTCTGGGATTTCCTTACCTGGATTATTCAGCATGCATCAAGACATAATGGGACACAAGAAATTAACCTGACACTTACGTCTGCTCATGGGGCCAGAGGGGGCTGACCTCTTGGGTGGGGGACCTCCATTACGGACCGGGGGCCCTCTCTTCATTGGTGGGGGACCTCTGGATGACATCCCTTTAAAGAAGGGTTCTACATTCCCTACGTTATCATAGTCTTTCGACAGACAAGAAACGCAGGTAATGAAACAGTAAGCTTAGAGGCTCGAGTAGAACTAATTGAGTAACAGATTTAGAGATGACAAAACAAAAAAACAAACAAAACAAAAAAAAACCGGCACAGATCCCTGACATTTAGATAAATTCTGTCGACAAAAAGTATGGATCCAATTGTACCTCTGGACGGTGGGCCCCTCATTCCACTAGGGGCACCCCTGGATCCTCTGGGTCCCCTGGGTGGACCGCGACTGCGTGAGTGTAGGGGCGGTGGTGGTCCTCGCCTGCCTGCAGACTCAAACTGAGGCTTTGTAGCTTGCTCCACTTTTATTTGCTTGCCATCAAGAGACTATAAAGAAAACTGCATTATAACAATGACAAAAGGAAACACTTTTTCTGAAGTTGATGTTAAACAATGGCCAACTGTAGTGTTCACCTTTCCATTCATCTCACGTGCTGCATCCTTTGCATCAGCCGGACTTTCAAAAGTGACAAAAGCAAAGCCTCTTGATTTGTTCGTTTCTCGGTCTTTCATCAAAAGAACTGAAATGACAAAATTGCAAAACAGTGGGAACTTAAGGTATATTAAAAGCTTGTTTACTTAAATAAAATAAATGGTAGTGGGCCATTATCAAAACTAAAAGTGATCTGAAACCTGATAACTAAAGAAACGTGTAAAATTTACATAACCGGTCTTCGTGAAGGGGATAACGTGAAGTCAAACAATTCTTAATTTAAGGTTTTCATTCTTGCAAAACACGTTTAGTTTACAAAATTCTGAATTTGCCTAAATTAGCGCCCACTCATCTTTCGGCCAAAACCATACCGACCGTATAGTGCTTGTTCGACAATGAAAAAAGGCAGTGAGAATTGGAGGTTAATAACCAACACAGGATTAAATCAAACCTTCCACAATCCGGCCATATTTGCTGAAGTACTGTTCGAGGGCCTTCTCATTGGTCTCGGTGTTCAGACCGCCGATGAACAGCTTCCCTGGTCTGTCTGCTTCTGCCATACTGTTACTGCGTAACCACCGCCTGCAACAGAAAAAGGTCATTTTAACAGAATATTTAAAAAGAGGACATCAGATATAGACATGCTAAAGTTCTCCATGCTATCGAACACGTGTGTTTTGGTTACCTTACCCGAGTTCTGTAGTGTTGAAATGCGCAAAATGGCGATAAACGTGCCAGTGATCGGTAGCTAGCTAATTCACTGTAGCGTTCGCTTGCTAATGTTAGCACAGCGCGCAAAACCGTTCGGGGTTTTAAAAAAACAGATAATCTTGTGACTAAATGTTATTAGTATCCTCGTCCTACCGCAGAAAAAAAAATAAAATAAGAATGCAGTTACAGGCGGAGCACACTAATTAAAAAGACGCCACGCTGCCTCCAGCAGATTTTCTAAGACTGCAACTGACCATACGGAAGTAGTATCTTGAATGAACCACTAATGCTACATACCCGCCTTCGTCTCTTCTTCTTCTTCTTCTTCTTCTTCTTCTTCTTCTTCTTCTTCTACTACTACGTCTTCTTCGTTTCTTCTTCTTTATATTTTAGGCGGTTGACGTCCAACTGCGGCGTACTACCGCTACGTACTGAGCGATATAAGGAACTATGGTATCTAAAAAATTACTCTAATCCGTGTCTCTTTCAAAAAGTGCCCCGTTCTCTTTTACCTACTCAACTTGTAAAATACTTTGTGAATTAATTAACTGAAAAATTTCCGTGAATACTAAAAAAAATCACATCAATCACACCAATTCGACACACCAATCAATAAAACATGCTAAGTAAAACATTATACACAACCAAGAGAAGAACAGACAGCAGTCTTTCACCTCCGGCTGGACGTCTGGAGACACTGATGATCAGCTAACAGCAAGGGTCAGAGAACATGAAAAAAAGGGAATTAAAGACGTTTAAATATTCCGAACAGAAATCGCAGGATATAGAAAATGATATCGACCCAGAAAGCAATTTCTTCAATAACATCAACAACAACTGTCTATGCTACACCGATGATCACTTAAACATGATGGTCAACTCAGATCATAAAATTTCAGTTATCCACATTAACAGCAGAAGCCTAATGCCAACTTCAAAAACACTAAAGAATATCTAAGTCACTTCAAGTATCCATTCAACATAATAGCTATATCTCAAACATGGATTAGCCCTGAGAAAGGTGTTGACTTGGAGTTAGCCTGATACGAAATGTCTTATAAGAACGGTGGGGAGGGGGGAGGGGGGGCAAAAATCGAGGGGGGTTGCTTTGTATGTGAGCAGCAGCCTCAATTACAAGATGGAAGAAATTATTTCAAGAGCTGTTGATGATGTGCTGGAATGTATCACAATTGAAATCTGTATGAAAAAAAGAAGAAGAATGTAATCATAAGTTATATATACAAATTACCTGGAACAAATATTGAAATATTTAATGACTGGGCAGAAAAACCGCATTCAAAATCAACACAAAAGAATATGTTTATATGTGGGGATTTCAGTATAGACCTGTTAAATCCAAATAAGGACAATAACACAGAAGAGTTAATTAATACAATGTATAGTTTTTGTTTATATCCTAAAATCACTAGACCTAGCAGAATCACACCACACTGTGCCACCATAATAGACGATATATTCACAAACATTACAGAAGGCAACACTGAGAGGGGGCTTTCAATAAATGTCATCAGTGACAATCTACCAGTTTTTACAGTCTATGACTGCAATTTTAGGAAGAACAAAGTTTCCAACAACATTAAACATATAAGAGTAAGAACAGAGGAATCCATGGATGCTTTCAAAAATGAATTACTAACACATAAATGGAATATAGTATATAAAGACAAAGACACTGACAAAGCTTACGATTCATTCCTAAATATATTTCAGTCCTTGTATGATCAAAAAATTGCCCAATAGAACAATCCAACAGTAAACGAAAATATAAAGATAGTCCATAGATCACGAAGGGACTACATAATGTTTGTCATAAAAAAACAAGCGCTATAGAATTCATAAAGCACAGACCCATTGAAGCAGAAATAAAATTTAAAAAATATAAAAACAAGCTAACTAACATTATGAGGATATGAAAGAAGGAATACTACAATAAAGAATTAGAGACCAATAAAAGAAGAGCATGGGCATTTCAATCTGGGTAAAATTGTGGAACAGTCTGAGCAGTGAACTCAAACAAAATACGAACATTATGCAGTTCAAGAAGCGTTTTGATGCATGCTTAGTAATGCAGGTAAGAAAATCAAAGAAGGTTGTATCAGTGTATTGTAAATCTGTCACCATCTCACAGTGCTGTAAGTGATCTGTGAATAGTACACATGACCATTGTAACGCTAGTTAATGGTCACGCCCACATCTGCATATAAAACTGGTAGTTGTTTTCGGGCGTTATGCAGCTGTGTTGTTTATAAGGGTGGGGATACCTGCAGTCAGTTATGACTGAAGAGGTCACTTAGATGAGTGATGAAATGTATGTCAATAAACGTTGTATTCAGATGAACTGATTCAACCTGCTCTGAAGTTCAAGAAGTACAAAGGACTGATTATCAAGAGATATAGGGATGACGAAGGGTTGTGTTAACTGTTTACGTTTTATTTATCTCCAAACATTTCTTCCACCATCCATCCATTATCCAAACCGTTTATCCTGCTCTTTTTTTTCTTAATTTTTCTTTATATGACTCCCGGTGGATATTTGGGTTTTACGTAGCACTGAGATCTGTTTATTCTTGGTACATGACATTAGGATGTGCCCCCCCCCCACTCTCAAATTCAAATAGTTTTATTGGCATGAACAAAAAATATGTTGTTGCTAAAGCAGTTTGAAGAAGGTTCAAACATTACATCACATTTTAAATACACATTAAATTCACATTACATACATATTAAATACATAGGTGTCATCACATAAGCAGGTTCCGTATTTTTGCCTACTGAAGCAGTCATTTTTTATTGCCATACAGTATAATGCAATAAATGTTGTACAATTTAATACAATTACTTAATAGCATATAATTTTGGGGATCTTATAGTGGTTGTGAGTCCCGCAGGCTATGAGAGGCAGATGGGTATTTAGCTGCCAGAGGAGCTGTTGTTCCTTCACCCGGGAGAACTGCCAGTTTCTCCTCTGGGGTTAACAGAGGGGAGTTTGGTACTTTCTTGTCTCTGTAACCAGGTTAAAATTAATGTTTTTATTTTATTTTGTTTGAGTATGAAATATCACCAAATCCTGTCTGTGTGCTGTTATTTGTGTTTACTACATTTTATTTTATGTCATTATTTACTTTTATGTATGTTTTCCAACGACCGTCATATACGTGTACTGTCGCTTTAAGAGAGAGGTCTTGTGGGTACACGGAAGAGGGAACGCGGGAGAGGCCATTTTTGTTTTGTGGGAGGAGTCTCAAGCAGCAATCGAGCCGAGCCACACGTGTTTCTTACCGTGGGACAGTTTTGCTGGTTGAGGAGAACGTAACCTTGAGTATCCCTGTAAGAAGATACTGCAAGCTGTGGGATAAAATACTTGTTTATCCTTTCTTACATCGGAGTCCCGTGGACGGTTTCTACTTCTAACGCACACGAGTGGAGTCCAGGCAGTGGTTGAACTTCGACCCCCACGTCCGTAAGAAACACCGCTCCCGCTGGAGGACTGGACGGTTGTCGAAGGGTTTGAAACCAAAATAAATGGCAAGGTGGGCCAAATAGAGTCCTGTGTGTCCCCGCTCCTTCCTTGATCATGATGATGATGATGAGAGACTGAGGGCCCCCCACAACACCTGGGACCCCACCGAAAATAGAACACAACGCAGAGCTAACGATGAGAGTGACGGGCGTGCAGCAGGCTGACCAGCATAGAACAGCATAGGACTGCCCCCGTTACATTGGTGCCGTGACCCTCCTGGATTCTGAGAGTGACATCAGTTGCTCGCCGCGGGAGGCTGCTGTCGTCATCAAGCCCCAGACGTCCTCAGGTATTTCTATAGACTGTACGCTCATGTTACAGTGGACTGGAGTTGAGCTGTGTGGACACTGGACAGTCATAGCTGTGGTTACCATGGACTGGGCTTGTGAACAGGACATTTGTATATACTGAAGGAAGAAAAACACACGAAAAAAAAGGGAAAAAGGTTAATGTTGATGTGATTGAATAATCTATTGATCTAAACTACTGGATTTGTGCATATGTGATTAATCTATTGGTGAATTTGTTGATTGTGTGTGATTGTTTCAATCTCTTAGTGATTTCTAGATTCAATTATTTAAATGAATTGAGCTTTTCACTTTTTTATTTTATTTTTTATTTTATCTGAGTGTTAGAGGTAGGAACATGGCAGAGGGTGGTTCATACGTAGGCGGGGGTAACATTGCTGATCAGGATCTTTTGGATCGCCAGTGTGCTATGGAGAGGGGGTACCAGTTAGATGTGGGTGGGGGTTTACGGCTAGGTGTAGGTAGGAGTTTCGGGCAGCTCTTAGAGGGCGGGGAACCAGACACCAGAGCACCAGGACCTAGAGACCCGACCACATTTGGCACTCCTCAGTTCACCTCCACACGCTACGTAGAACGGGCCAGGCCAGGTATCAGCGAAGGGGCTGTGCTGGGTAACAGCGAGCAGCCAGTGGGTGAGTTAGCCATGCTCATTACTCGGTTAGCAGAGAAGATAGGAGAGTCAATCACTGCTAAGCTGCAGGAAACACAAATGCTTAGAAACACACACACAGACAGTGCTAGGTCTGCTGAACAGTGTTCGGAGACAGTGCCTAGTGTTAGAGTAGTAATGCAGACAGACGCTAGGGAGCCTCCTATTTTCAGGGGCGACAGCTCTGATAAGTTTACAGTTCATGAGTGGGAGAGCCTTATGACTTTGTATTTGAGGAAGCGAGCCATTCCAGTTAGTGAGCAGTCACATGAGATTCTAGCTAAGCTTATGGGGAAAGCAAGGGACGTGGTGAGGATAAAGCTGCGCAACACATCTGTCGACCACATAGCGAACCCCCACATTATTTTTGATGTACTGAAGCAACACTTTAGTGACTTCACATACTCGAGCATGCCCCTGGCGGACTTTTACAGTACGCTGCCCAAGCCAGGTGAGGACGCTATGGAGTATTGGATTAGGCTTAATAAAACAGTGGAGGTGGCTGACGAATGCTTGAAGTGGCAGGGCCGTAGTATTGAAGAGCCAAGCCACGAGGTAAGCATGATGTTTATCAAACACTGTCCAGATCAGTCTCTTGCCAATGTTTTTAAGTTCAAGTCCGCAGGGAAATGGTCTGCTAGCGAGATCCAGGAGAGGCTTGATGAGCACATGCTGGAGAGGAAGTCCCGTGTTGCTGCAGGTGGACAACGTGAAGCAGGCGCGGTAGAGCGTAGGTTCCATTCACAGGTTCATGTCCCTGTAGTCGACATGGCTCCCGACTTGAACACGACCGTGCCGGTGGTGCTATCTCCCGTCCCGGCTCATGCGTCATCTCCTATACCATTTTGTGCAAGGTCTCCTACACCGTCTCCCGCACCTGTCTCTGGCGGTGATGATTATATGAGGAGTTTGGTGAGCTTGCTAGACCGTTTGGTCAAAATGCAGACTCAGGTTCCAGTTAGCGCTGCAGTCCGGACACCGACGCAGACTCAACCGCCAGCTAGCGCCGCAGGGCAGGTGTCAGACGCACCGCAGAGGTTGTGCAGGGTTTGTAAGTCTCCGGATCACTCCACATTTTCCCACTGCAGCCGGGAGAACCGATGTATAAACTGTTTGTCTCCTGGTCATTGGAAGAGGGACTGTCCTCACCCTCAGCCGCCCAACCAGCTCCGTTCTCAGCCTGGTGGAAGAGCTGGTCGTCAGTCTCGTCCGTTAAACTACTAAACCCACACCTAGAGAGGGATGGTGTGGGTAATGTAGATGTATCCCTCACTGATGTCTCCGACCTGGCTCACTTGTATGAAGACAAGTGTGCCAAAGCACCTCAGGGTTCGCGTATGGTCATTCAGGCGACACAGAGGATTCAGGCTTTCAGTGACTTGTTCTATGCTCCTGTTCTTGTCAACCAGAGTGTGCAGCTTAATGGCATGTTGGATACTGGCTCTATGTCATGCAGTATCAGTGAAAATGCAGTAGAGAAGCTCCGCTCTGGGGGTGTTTTACCTGAGAAGCAGCAGCCTGAAGAGAACATTGTCTTGATTGGCTGCGGTGGTCTGGAGACTAGGCCTGATGGTTTTTATGACCTCAACATGCAGCTTTATGGTGTTTCCTTTGTCATACCCACTCTGGTCGTGCCCGGTCAGCATGATGATCTGATAGTCGGCACAAACGTCATTAAACATGTGGCCCATGTACTCAAGAGTGGTACTGAGTACTGGGACATCGCGTCCAGACAGGAACATCCATCTAGTCCTGACGTTGAACAGTTCTTGTCCATGTTCACGAATGTAGAGCGCTGGAGGGGTGGTGCAGTTCCTGAGAAGATAGGTACTGTTAAGCTCACCCAGGCCGTGACACTCTTACCGAGGCACGAGCACTTAGTCTGGGGCAGACTTCCTGCTAAGGTGCCTATGTCAGCTGGAAGCACTGTTGTTGTGGAGTCGACAGACTCCAAGGCCATGCCACGCAGTGTCCTCGTAGGTCGACTTGTCACACCGCTCTGGGGTGATAGGTGGGTACCCATGACTGTTGTCAATCCATCTGACAAAGCCATCACACTGAAAAGGAACTGCAAGTTGGCTGATGTGTTTCCATGCTTGGCGATTGAGGACTTTAATGTTTTCCAGGGACTGCAATCAGTTGCAGGGAGGCATGAGTCCAACGCCACAGATAGTGCCTGTCCCCCTGTCCAGCCGGCTAGGAGTTTGTCAGAGCTCGGACTCAGTGACATTGACCTCAGCTCCTGTCAGGTTAGTGAGGCATGCAAGTCCCAGCTCACTCAGCTGCTCACCGAGTACCATGACATCTTCTCCAGGGACTCTCTGGACTGTGGCGAGGTCACAGGATACACACATCGCATCCATCTGGTGGATGAGCGCCCCTTTCGCTTGCCCTACAGGAGGGTTCCCCCAGCCCACTATCAGAAGTTGAGACAGGTTCTCACTGATATGGAGGAGAAAGGGATTATCCGGAAGTCCTCGAGCGCATACGCTTCACCGCTGGTTATGGTATGGAAGAAGGATGGCGGGCTTCGGATCTGCACTGATTTCAGATGGCTGAATGCTCGGACCTTGAAAGACGCTCATCCCTTGCCACACCAGTCGGACTGTCTTGCCGCGCTGGGTGGTAACTGCCTCTTTAGTACGATGGACCTCACCTCTGGCTTCTTCAACATCCCAATGCATGAAGATGACAAGAAGTACACTGCTTTCACGACTCCCCTTGGGTTGCATGAATACAATCGCATGCCACAGGGCCTTTGTAATAGCCCTGCAGCCTTCATGAGAATGATGATTGGGATCTTTGGGGATCTGAACTTCACGAAGCTTTTGTGCTATCTTGATGATCTTCTTGTCTTCGTGCCGTCAGAGGTTGAGGCTCTGTCGAGGCTCCGCACTGTGTTTCAGAGGTTGAGGGAGAACAACTTGAAACTGGCTCCGAAGAAGTGTCATCTGCTGCAGAAGCGGGTGCGGTTTTTGGGCCACGTGGTTGATGGCGGAGGTGTGTCTGTCGATCCCTCCAAAGTAGAGGTCATCTCCAACATGACAGTGCAGGATCTCATGGAAGGTGATGGGTGCACGCCTTCTGTTCGTAGGATCAAATCTTTCCTTGGTATGGTATTTTACTACCAGCATTTCCTCCCGAACTGCTCCTCCGTGGCTAAGCCCCTGTTCGCCCTTACAGCTGGACAAAAGAGGAGGGGGAGGTCAGCTAAGGATAAGAAGCCCCATGGCAGCTTCCGTAAGCTTACCTCCGCAGACTGGACGGTGGAATGTGGGGAAGCATTTGATCTGTTGAAGACGATGTTACTGGAGTGTGTGGTGCTTGCCCATCCAGACTTTGAGGTGCCTTTCATTTTGTCGGTCGATGCATCTTTGGACGGACTCGGCGCGGTGCTGTCTCAAGTGCCCCGAGGAGAGTCCAAGGCCAGACCTGTTGGTTTTGCAAGCAAGTCACTCTGCCTCACAGCGGAAGTATCCAGCTCATAGACTGGAGTTCATGGCGCTGAAGTGGAGTGTTTGTGAAAAGTTCAGCCACTGGCTGAAGGGTCAAAGCTTCACCGTTTGGACAGATAATAATCCGCTGACTTATCTCCTAACGAAGCCGAAGCTTGACGCGTGTGAGATCCGCTGGGTGTCTAAGTTGGCGTCTTACACTTTCGATCTCAAACACCTGCCAGGGAAGAAAAACGTGGTGGCGGATGCCTTGAGTCGCGACCCTTTTTCCAAGCCCGTCAGTCAGAGGCTACTTAGGGAGCCCTACCCGGCCCTTGTTCAGGAAGCCGACGGGGTTGAGGGGGACTCTGTGCAGGATGTTTTCAGACTCAGTTGCCAGTCCCAAACAGTGAGTAGTGCGCGATCTGGGTTTGCTTGTGATGCAGCTGAGGTCAGGGCTTTTTGTCAAGCCAAATGTGACTGGCCTGATGCATCAGTATTCACAGCACTCAGTTTGGTCCAGCACGTTCAGCATCTGTCGGGTGGTCAGGATACACTGCCAATGTTATCCACCGAGGAGCTCAGGTTGAGTCAGGAGCAGGACTCCTGCATCTCCAAGGTGTTGCCCTTTGTCGCTGTTCGGAAGCGGCCATCGAGACGTGAGAGGCATGGTGCTGACCAGAAGGTCCTCAGGCTGTTGAAACAGTGGGAGAAGTTGGAAGTCAATGATGGTGTCTTGTACAGGGTGACAAAGGACCCAGTGTCCAAGCAGAGGAGGTCTCAGTATGTTTTACCTCTGAGTCTGAAAGACAAGGCACTGTCTGGCATCCACGATCACGCTGGTCATCAGGGCCAGGACCGTACTCTCTCTCTTGCAAGGCAGCGTTTTTATTGGCCTGACATGGAGAGGGATATCAGAGCATATGTCAGATGCTGTCGGAGATGTGTGTTTGGGAAGACCCCAGAGCCAGCTGCTTGCGCGCCCCTGGAGAGCATTAAAACTTCCGCACCGATGCAGCTTGTGTGTATGGATTTCTGGTCCGCTGAGGACAGTAAGCAGCGGTCAGTCGATGTCTTAGTGGTTACTGACCACTTCACTAAGCTTGCTCACGCGTTCCCCTGCACCAATCAGACAGCGAAGCAGGTCGCCAAGAAACTCTGGGATCATGTATTCTGTGTTTACGGGTTTCCAGAGAGAATACATTCTGACCAGGGCACAAACTTTGAGAGTAACCTGATTGCAGAGCTTCTCAAGTTGGCGGGTGTAGCGAAGTCCCACACGACGGCTTACCATCCTATGGGTAATGGCGGGACAGAGCGGTTTAATCGCACGATGGGGAATATGCTCCGTTCCCTTCCGCTTCAGCAGAAGCAACAGTGGCCTCAGCAGATCCATTCTCTCACGCTCGCGTACAATGCCACTGTTCACGAGACCACGGGTTACGCGCCTTTCTTCCTGATGTATGGGCGTGTCCCAAGACTGCCGGTGGATGTTATGTTCAGGCAGGTTTTGCATGACCCTCACGTTGTTGATTATGACTCTTATGCTCAGTCTCTGCTTTCCTGTCTAAGGAGTGCAATGGAGATCGCTCAGAAGCACTCCACGGCTGAGCAGCAGCATCAGGCGCGACAGTACAACAGACACGCCAAGGGCACTGTCCTGTCTGTCGGGGATCGTGTTTTGGTTGCGAACCAGAGTGAGCGAGGGAAGAGAAAGTTGGCTGACAAATGGGAGAACGGAGTGTACACGGTTGTCGGTGTCAACCCCAATATCCACGTCTACAAGATTCAGGATGCAGAGGGGCACACCAGGGTGGTGCACAGGAACCGTTTGTTGGAGGTCAACTTCTTGCCCCTTCCTGAGTTAGATCAGGGTGAGGAGTCCAGTACAACCAGTCAGTTGTCTGACTGCGCAGAGTCCGATGAGGAGGACAGTGCAGATGTCCTGACGGTCTCAGGGGATGCAGTGGGGCTAGCAGTCTCATCACTTGGAGATTCGCCTAGATCTGAGTGGGCAGAAGCGGAAGAGTTCATTCCGTCTAGTCTGGTAGTCAGTCCTGTGGGGGCCACTGCTCAGTCTCCACCCAACACACACGCACCACACAACACACATGCACCACACATAGAGGCATCACACTCACTCGATGTTGGTGTTATATCTCACACTGATTCGCACACAGGGGCACCACCCTCACTCGATACAGATGTTGCAGCTCGCACTGTCTCACGCACACAAGTAGAGAGCGATGGTCGGGTTAGGACAGGCACAGGGAGGGTGGTGAGGTCAGTGAACAGGTTAATAGAATCTATGGCTCAGATGCCATTTCTACGGAGTGTGAGGGTTTGAACTTTGATGGAGGTTGGAGTCATTCAAACTAGTTTAATGTGAGTTATTAGGTGTCTATCAGACAGGGTTGTTTTGGGCCAAGTGCATGGTGTGGCGTATCAGGCGTCACATTGATCTAGGGGAATACTGAGACTTGATCAACCTCATTATTTTCTGAACCTCGTAACCGAGGTAGCTCCTAAGTTGACTGGAGGACTAGGTCCTTCTTTTCACTTGTGCCAGTAGTCAGTGATGGGCTTTTCCTTTCCTCTTTCTCTTTTTATCCTGCTGTCAGGATGTTGGTGAATTTCAGGAGGGGTGAATGTAACCAGGTTAAAATTAATGTTTTTATTTTATTTTGTTTGAGTATGAAATATCACCAAATCCTGTCTGTGTGCTGTTATTTGTGTTTACTACATTTTATTTTATGTCATTATTTACTTTTATGTATGTTTTCCAACGACCGTCATATACGTGTACTGTCGCTTTAAGAGAGAGGTCTTGTGGGTACACGGAAGAGGGAACGCGGGAGAGGCCATTTTTGTTTTGTGGGAGGAGTCTCAAGCAGCAATCGAGCCGAGCCACACGTGTTTCTTACCGTGGGACAGTTTTGCTGGTTGAGGAGAACGTAACCTTGAGTATCCCTGTAAGAAGATACTGCAAGCTGTGGGATAAAATACTTGTTTATCCTTTCTTACATCGGAGTCCCGTGGACGGTTTCTACTTCTAACGCACACGAGTGGAGTCCGGGCAGTGGTTGAACTTCGACCCCCACGTCCGTAAGAAACACCGCTCCCGCTGGAGGACTGGACGGTTGTCGAAGGGTTTGAAACCAAAATAAATGGCAAGGTGGGCCAAATAGAGTCCTGTGTGTACCCGCTCCTTCCTTGATCATGATGATGATGATGAGAGACTGAGGGCCCCCCACAACACCTGGGACCCCACCGAAAATAGAACACAACGCAGAGCTAACGATGAGAGTGACGGGCGTGCAGCAGGCTGACCAGCATAGAACAGCATAGGACTGCCCCCGTTACATCTCTTGGCTTTCTTTTGTCTGTCTGCCTGTCTGTCTCTCTCTCGTTTTATTGTTTCTCCTATTGTTCACAGCAATTGAGTTTGTATTGTGCAGCACAACTTGCATTGAATTTGAACTATAAAGTACAGTGGGAATTGAGTCTGATATGTATAATCTGGTGTTTACGAAGTTTTTTTTCTGCTGAGTTGGATGTGTGGATTTGATGATCACTTCAGATTATTGGCAATGATTTATCCTTATTTACATGTTCGAAATGAATCATCATTCGTTCATCCATTCCCTCCCACTCCGATATCGACTACACTCCAATAACACATGATCTACTGTCTCCAAATCTTGACATCCATCAGATCTAAGCAGTTTGGATAATGGATGGATGGATGGATGGAGTGTTGTGCTGAGTTTAAACCACTACAACCGATTCGTATATTCCCTCGCCCCATCTCCAGTATGGACGTGCAGTGGGGAAATTGTCTCCTTCCTCCTCAGTCTTCTTCTTCTTCTTCTTCTTCTTCTTCTTCACTTAGAATGTGGCAATGACGTGGCAGAATGACTGCCCCCACTGGTGTAAATTTGGTACGGACACTTGTGCGTAACCCCTCAATGGTGTGACCTTGTCTACGTTTAAAAAGTTGTCCTCAAAGGTCAGAGATGAGCAGTATTTCAATTAAATGTATTTAAAATACGTATTTCATTGCTTTTGAGTATTTCGTAATTCGTTTTTTTTCTGAACAGAAAAAAGATGTAATTTGCAACAAATACTTTTAAGAGCTTGTATTTGTGTATTTGAAATACATTATTTGATGTAATTTATTCTTAAATAAGACAAATTTTTACACCAAGGTTTAAACTGTAGGAAAAAAACTACAATTCGCCTATTCACCTAATCACAGTCTGGCTAAATGCAAGTGAATCACGTGACGTGTCCTGTAGGGTCCAGCAAACACTCATCGTGAACTACCGTAATTCATTCGTGTTCCTTGTGACCAATAGCTTGAGGAAAGAAGCTGCTTTGGCGTTTGCTGCAAATTTCCCTAGTATGTAATCAAAATCTGCTACTGCTTTCGGCTGCTCCCGTTAGGGGTCGCCACAGCGGATCATCTGTTTCCAATTCTTCCTGTCCTCTGCATCTTCCTCTGTCACAACAGCCACCTGCATGTCCTCCCTCACAACATCCATAAACCTCCTCTTTGGCCTTCCTCTTTTTCTCTTCCCTGGCAGCTCCATATTCAGCATCCTTCTCCCAATATACCCAGCATCTCTCCTCCACGCATGTCCAAGCCATCTCAGTCTTGCCTCTCTTGCTCCACACATGTCCAAGCCATCTCAATCTTGCCTCTCTTGCTTTGTCTCCAAACCGTCCAACCCGAGCGGTCCCTCCACTGGTCAACACAATTTTTCTTGCATGGGGTTTTTCAACGGATTCTGGCTAACTTCTGGGTGCTGAATCCAAATCTGGCATTAGTTTTTGCCTATCACATCAGGTTTTTGAACTATGAAAAATCATTATTTTTGAGAAAACAGCAATTTTACACTCGAAGTTAAAAAAACACTGTTGCATTAGAAGATCGATAGATGCAAAAATGATTACAATGAATAAATAAACACTCAGCCTAGCATGAAATGACTTAGGAAATTAATAGGGGTCATTTTTATCCCCACCAATATTGCCAGACTAGATGGTCAACTTTTGTAAAATCCTGAATAAGGAGCATACAGATAGCACAAAAACTTGATGTGATAGAACAAATCTGAGCTCAGATTTGGATTCAGCAGCCCAAAATTAGCCAAAAACAGTTTCCAAAGTCCATGCAAGAGAAAAAAAACTATATTTTTGTAGACCAGTGTTATAATCATTCCTAATCCTTCGTCACTCCCAATGAAAATCTTAGTATCTTCAACTCTGCCACCTCCAGCTCCGTCTCCTGTCTTTTCGTCAGTGCCACCGTCTCCAAACAATATAACATAGCTGGCACAACCATCTTGTAAATCTTTCCTTTAACTCCTGCTGTACCCTTCTGTCCCAATTTGTATCATTGGACAGAGGGACAGCCTTCAATGTTTGTCTCATCAAACATGGTCGACACCATATCTAAAGCCGCGGGAAGTATGAGCTCCTCTGCTATTGTGTGTGGTTTCTTGCACCGGGCAATTCTGTACGCGACTTTGACGCCATTGGTGCTGTAATGACCTACTTTTCACTCTCACAGATGATAACACCGTTTCTGAAGAATACTGAACACCACAGGTGCTTCGTTGTTCACTGATGTAGCTTTTACAAAGCAATGTTCCTGCGGACGGTATGCACCAACTCGAGTGGCTTATGGACGTGACTGGGGTGTAAGTATCTTCTTTATTTGTTTGGTCTCACTACCAGCTGCCAGTTTTCAGACATAAAACACACGCTGGTCTCTCCTTATCGCCCACCACATTCTCTGTGTGAACCCAAGAGCAAGATAGACGTCCTCATATTTTCTTAACTTGGTTTTTGGTTGATTACTGTCAGCAAAGCACATTGTCTTGTTTGTCTTGGAAGCATCACATGTCTTTTTTTCGGCTCTGTCAAATATCTCCGACGTCAAAACAGTAGTTCCGCACTACAGTTCACCCTGGTCAAGCCCCCCCCGCCACACCGGGTATTCCTTTTAGACGACTGCTGGAATAGGCTCCAGCATCCCCGCGACCCCAATTAGGCTAAGCGGCTTGGATAATGGATGGATGGAGGTTTTAAAGAGGTACTAAACACTTAAAAGTTTTTTTTCGGCTGTAAAATGGATGATATGACTGTACGGTGATGAAGCACATCAGTGCTGGTGTCAATACTGACGTTTCTTAGTAAATTTATAAAAATCGGCATTTCATGGGTTGAAAATGGCTCGAACAGTAGATGCTGTATCTACTGTTTAAAATCAGCCCCGAACCTTGCACGGCCATAGCTGACGTAGAATCGACCGGTTGGGATTTATCCGCGTAATGACAAAAAACCAACGACAAGTTATCGCCCTCCTATCAGAGAAGGGTCTACTTCCTCCAGCCTCGCCCTTGGGTGTGAAACCGCGCTCATTATCAAACATATCCTGATCAAGACTCATTATTCACAGAACTCGCTAACTCTGCGCCTTTATTACATTTTCTATCAACCGTTTGAATTTCTCGGCCACTTTTCAGCATTTTTCAAAAGTATGCAGTGCGTGGAGTGTGCAGTGTCAGTTAGACTCAGACCTGTTAGAGAAGTTACACTTTAAATTGTTTTGCATGCTACGGCTCTCTTTCTTTTATATTATATCAAATTGTCAAAATTCATGGCACAGTTCTCTTATTCCCTGATATCACAGCTTTAAATATACTTTCCGAGGCAAGCTTCGGTTATTATATAAGCAATTTCGGTAATTCATTCATCCACATTACCAGTCATTTTAATGTTAGGGTAGCTCATTCTCTGCATTATTCTTTATATTTGTCCCATTTTGTTCACTTCTCGTTGCACAGTTTTGGGGTTGCCAAAAAAACAAAAACAAACCCCCGTTTCACCACTTACTGTACTTACGTGAAGTATGTGACAAAGAAGCCTTTGAAAGGTGGAACGAGTAAACGGCACACTTTCGTCCGGATCCCAGATCAGGTTGAACGGCGGAGGAGAGAGGGCGCTGCAGGTCTGGTTTAACTCGCATTCATGAAAGGCAGCCAAATCAGCACAGTGCACGTCCCCGAGTGCAAGGAGTGTGCTAGGTAGCTAAGCTAACCGTCTACAGCTAGCAAACGTTTCGTTGTTTTTTTTGTTGTCTCTTTTTTTTTTTTTTTTACAGTGGAAAGGACACTCGCGTCTCTTACTAAACCACTGAGCTGAGAAGACTTGCATCTACAATAAGATGAAGAAGTGGACAGACTCGGGGTTCTTTTTTGTTTACCTCTTATTTATTATTCTCTGTTTGTCTTCAGCGTTCTATCTTCCGGGTTTAGCGCCGGTCAGTTTTTGTGAAGAGAGTAAAGGAGGGGATGCCTGCCAGGTAACTATTAAATGAAAGCGCTTCTTTCCGTCTGTCTCATGTCTGGCTCTTCTTCGTCCACTTATCATAGAAATGTAATGTTCATATTTTGCTGTAAACCAGGGTCCGTAATATTGCCAGCGAGCTAGCATTTTCTTCAGCTAGGCCTCGGCTATTACCTGGACCAGTTTTACCTGTTTCAAATGTAACGTTAGCTATTCAGTGCTTTACGGTTTTGGTGACATTGTCAAGGACATTTATTAACTATTTTTTCCCCATCGGCCTGACATCGGAGAGCTAGAAATGACAAACGTTAAGTCGTATAATCATGTTTGAACACTGCTTTGCTACCTGACGTCACCCAGGCAGGTCACAGTAAGTAGACGGAAATCATGGGATCTGTCAAAATCACACGCTCAATGGATAGAGAGATCCAGTTGACTTTTTTTTTGGTTTTTTGACTCGGAATAGGTTACCAATTGATCTTTGTTCCAAAATCGGCGTTAGCTCAACAACCATTTTGTGCAACAATTGAAAACCCATAGATGAATGTGAGTGCCTGCCTCTGGCCAGTCAAAACCAAACTTAGTAAATAGCTACCGTTTAGGTTTTGGCTGTCGGTAGGTTTTCAGTCATGCAGCTGCTGTACTTCAACGTTCTTACTGTGAATTGTATGCTTTGTCATATTGCAGACGAGCATCCAGCTGTTTGTAAATCGCTTGGATTCTGTAGAATCAGTTCTGCCCTACGAGTACGATGTGTGAGTGGTCTTTTTTCACAAATTTTTCAACTTGCCTGAATACCTCCTTTCTCTTATGCCTAATCTGAATACAAACACTTTATGCGGTTCTAATTATGAATGGTTTGTTATAGATTTGACTTTTGCAAAGATGCTGAAGAGAAAAGGCCATCTGAGAACCTTGGACAGGTACTGTTTGGTGAAAGAATTGAGACTTCACCATACAAGGTAAGAATCAAGATTACATTATTTGTCTCGAGGGAAATTTGTCTTGGCCATAAAGGCTGCCACATAAAAATAGATACATTATAGTGCAGTAACATACATAAAGTGCATAGCACAGAGAAGTGCCAACATAAAGTACATTCATATGCGTGCAACACATCCCCTCATTTCACACCCGCCATGATTTTAAGAGATTCACTGATAGAGGGATGAAAGAGGTTTTTTTTAACCTGTTCAGTTATCTTTTCCTGTATTTAATTGAAACCCTGTAGCCATCTACCTGATGGGGGCAGCTTGTATTCTGAATACAGGACATGAGAGGGGTCAGTGATAATTTTCCTAGCCTGTTTAGCTGTTGTCTTCTCAAAGAACATTTGGAGAGAGGGATGCTCCCTCACCCCCATCACTTTCATTGCTGTGTGGACCAGTCTGTTTATTTATGATTTTAACTTAACTGATATGTTGCTGAAATTCCATAATGTAATATACTGTGTATCACAACATGATGAAATAACATCATTACCTTCTGTCAACCCCAAACACCCCGAGTCTGCGAAAAGTAGAGTCACCGTTGGATCCTAGTACATACAGAACTTACATGGACATTCCAAGACAGATCACAGGCAATATGTACACCTAAGTATTTGAAAGACTGAACCTGGGTAATGCAGTTGTTAGGGATCAGTAGTGGAGAATGATCCCCCTGATGTCCTGGATCAAAAATAATTTCTTCTGTTTTTTTATTGTTTACAATGAGATGATGACACCACCGCTCAAACTTGTCTATCTCTAAACTAAAGCCAGAAATGCCAGTGTCTGTATCCATAAGTCCCAAGATGGCAGTGTCATCAGAAAACTTGACAACAAAATGCTGGGATGTCTGCTTGTGCAATCATTTGTATATAATGTAAACAGAATGGGAGAACTCACACATCCTTGAGCAACGCCTGTATTAATGGCTTTAGAATCAGATAATGGCTGATTCACTCGCACCTGCTGGGTCCTGTTGGTCAAAAAGGAGTGAGACCATCTGATGCTGTATGGGTTAACAGACATTTGTCTGAGCTTACCGAGAAGGATGAGTGGCTGCAGGGTATTAAAAAGCAGAGCTGAAGTCTACAAACAGCAGTCTGACATAAGCTTTGGGATTTTCAAGGTGTTGCAAAATAAATCCTACTAGAGGATCAAACTTTTTTTTTGATGTTTTATCCTCTGAGCAGGAGAATTTTGATTTCATTGTTTCCTGTATTATCACAACCACCCAGTTCGTGTTATATACTGTTTTGTAGGTATGTGGCATTTATTTGCTTTTTCTACCTTATTCAGTTCAACTTCAATCAAGAGGTGAAATGCAAACCTGTTTGCACAAAATCCTACAAGAAGGGCAATCAGGAGGATGCAGCAAAACTGGATTTCCTCAAGAGAGGAATGTTGCTGAACTATCAGCACCACTGGTGAGCAAAGCCCTAATACTACCTTTCATTTATTGCGATAGTTATGGAGCATTTATCTCTGACAACCTTAAAGAAAAATCTATTGTATTCACAGACTCGTCTACAGACACGCAAACACTTCAATTTTATTTATCGATCAGTTTGCCCAGTTTTAAAAGGGTATTTTTTCAGGATCATTGACAACATGCCAGTGACATGGTGCTATGATGTGGAGGATAGTCAGAAGTACTGCAACCCGGGCTTTCCCATTGGCTGCCTTGTTACCTCAGATGGCCGAGCTAAAGACACATGTGTTATCAATGTGAGTGGGAATCTCTGTATTTAGCAGTCTCCAATCTTCTGCCATTGACAACCATAGCTTACCATCATTGGCGTGCATTCCAAGTCAGTACTTGCAGTCTTTAGGAGAATGCTCCTACTCATGTTCTCTTGAGGAACATGAAATTCATGAGCACAGAGAGCAGGGTATTAAATTCTTGCAATGCACTGTCTGCTTGTGGTCATGCTTTGGTTTAAGACACAAAGGTATTCACTTTCCCAGCTGATGATATTGTTGACAAATGTGCCTGTTCTTCTCTAGCAGAACAGTGTTTCTTTGTGCTACATTCTTGGACATACTGAGATTCTTTGGACTAATTTTTCTCACTGAACTGTCACCGCCAGATGCATTGTCAATCTATCATGGCTGGAAAACTTATTTTTGGGATCTTAATACATCCTCCACTCTCTGTCCTTTGTGTTCATTCACTTTGAAATCATACTAGAGCTGTTAGATATTCTGTTGAAAACATCATGTAAGGACACAGAACAATCTTGATGCATGCCCAATAATCAAGGTTAGGAAATCCCAGAAAGTTGAATCAGTTCATCTGGACACAAAGTTTAGTGGGAGAAATGTTTCATCACTCATCTAAGTGACTTTGTCAGTCTCAGCTGAATGTATCTCACCGCAATTTGCATATGAAACTGATCGCTGGTTTTGGTCGTTATGCAACTGTGCTGTTTATAAGGTTGAGGACACCTGCAGTCAATTGAGACTGACGAAGTCACTTAGATGAGTGAAACGTTTCTCCCATTAATTTTTTTTTTGCTTCCCCCCCTTTTTCTCGCCAATTGTATCCGGCCAATTACCCCACTCTTCCAAGCCGTCCCAGTCGCTGATCCGGTGGGGGCTGCAGACTACCACATGCCTCCTCCGATACATGTGGAATCGCCAACTGCTTCTTTTCACCTGGCAGTGAGGAGTTTCGCCAGGTGGACGTAACACATGGGAGGATCCCGCTATTCCCCCCAGTCCCCCCCTTGAACAGGCACCCCAACCAACCACAGGAAGCGTTAGTGCAGCAACCAGGACACATACCCACATCTGGCTTCCCACCCACAGACACGGCCAACTGTATCTGTAGGGACACCCGACCAAGCCGGAGGTAACGCGGGGTTGTCCCACAAAACCTTGTGTTCAGATGAACTGATTCAACTTTTTGGGACATATCAAACATATGTGTATTTTGCAATTTTTCCGTTCAACCAGACACTGTACCAGACAATTTCACTTAATCTGGCACACAACCGGAGAGGAGGGAACCACTTAGTGAAATCAGATGAGTGTTTGGTTGGGATGGAAACCTGCAAATATACGGCTCACAATGTTTGGAGGTCACCAGCAAAATGTTAAAATATAAAGAGGATCCTTGGCTATGTTTTTTATCTTACTGTAATTAAAGTCAGTTTAAAATCCCAGATGAACAATTTCACTTCATTGTGAAAGTTTTTTCACTGTAAAGTTATTGCAAAATAATTATTGAAGCATAGTTTTACTGGATTCAGGAAACTCCATTACATCTGGAATAGTTATTTTACTAATAATAATGTGGCTAATACCATACAGATACAGTTTGATGCTGACATGCTTATGGCATGAATAAATTGGCATTCAAACTGAGGGGCCAATATGTATTACGTAATGAAGGGAAAGATAAATGTCACCATAAATAAATTTTAACTAACCAACTGTACCTTGAAGAATGTGAGTGTCTAAAATGAAACTGAAAAGAGAATATTTTTTAGTCGGAGTTCAATAAGAAGAACACATTCTACGTCTTCAACCATGTGGACATTAAGATCACTTACCACAGTGGAGCAACAGAGGGATGGAAAGGGGCTCGGCTGGTGGCTGCCACTTTAGAGCCAAAGAGGTACACAAGTGGGCTGGAAAGGGTTAAGATTGTGGCATTTGTCATTAAATCATGTTGGTATTTAAGTCATAATTTCTTTGAGCTGTCGCAGCTAAATTACATCACACCAACCAAATTTCAAAGTTGGAAATGTGTACATTTGGGTAATTGTGTACTAAGGAGTTGGTGAACTTTGCCCATTGCAGTATCAAACATGTGGACGAGAAAAACCCAACTTGTGAGGGAGTCAGCCCCATGGAGATTCCTGGGGAATTTGAAAATGAAGTGACCGTAACTTACACTTACTCTGTCACCTTTGAGGTAGGCCTCCGCACGACATGCATATAATATTTTTAATATGTAATTGTGAGTTTCAAGAATGCACAACCTTGAGAGTGACTGACTTGAAACATTGACGATGTACACTTTGACGTCTTTTCTTTCACAGCAAAATAATTCCATCAAATGGGCATCTAGGTGGGACTACATCCTGGTTTCCATGCCCCATACCAACATCCAATGGTTTAGGTATGGATTGATCCTTCATATAAAGGTTGCTTCTCTGTTCATACTCTCTGCTTCCTGATACTTATTAACTGGTGCTAAGTTTTGTCTTGTGTGTTTTGTTTTGTTTTTCCTCCCCAGCATAATGAACTCTTTGGTCATTGTCCTCTTCCTTTCTGGCATGGTAGCCATGATCATGCTCAGAACTCTGCACAAGGACATTGCCAGATACAACCAGGTGGACCAGGTAAAGGCATGCACACTGTACAAGCATAGAGCTCTCCATCAGTTGCTGCTCACACCAGGCACATACTTTGGCAGAGACATGCAAACAATGTAAATTATATCAATTAGGAACGGAGTGTATCACAAGCAGATACAATTAGAATTTCATTATTTGCTGATGTATTCACACCAAAGAGCTGTGTTCTAGCTTGCATAGCAACAATCCCATATAAATGAGCCGTTCAAAAAAGTTACCATCTGTAACAGACAATTTATTTGTATGGAATGACTGTCAGCAAAGAGTAAATGTTTTTACAGCACACCTTGCATTCTAAATATTTTGTGATATTTCACAGGCCGACTCGATAAAGATTTCATCGGCCCTAGGAAAAACCTCAGTGTCATATGTAAGCTTATCAAAGGCCAGTTTTGACTCACAGTATGGGTGGTTTAACACTAGAACAATCAAGGCGGTCATTTTGACCGTTTTGGATTTTCAATGTTTAATAACTTGGTGAAGAAAAAAAAGATACAGACCTGCCGCTCCCTGAATGCCCCTAAAATTGTCTGTATTTGCATCAAAATTAGTTTAAGATCAATTTTACAAACAAAGTTATGATAAGATCTGCCTAAAACGACCATGACCGGTCAAAATGACCATGCGTAATTTGCGTGTCTTGACGCGCATCGTGTTACTATTTATGACGCGTGTTGGTCGCTTCATTTCCTTCGTGACGTTCATTGCTGTGTCCTAGAAACACACTAACATTCTCCAGTGCAGAGTAATAGTCTAAACTTGATTTTTGATTATTTTCATGTCTGGGTACAGACATGGACATGGTACAGACGCACCATGACTACCACCAAGGCGTTGCAGTATTTACAGGCGTTGGACAGCAGCGATTTTAAATTGTTTGAAAAATAATATTAAAGTTGTTAAAATGTTAATTTTGGTGTCAGTTATTTCTTATCAGACATACTAACATATACAATGCATTAATATCTCAATTGGGTATTTATCTTGACAGAATATAGAGTTTAAAAACTGCTGGTCATTTTGACCGCCCATGGTCGTTCTAGTAGTTTATAAGTTCCAGTTGTTGTTTGGGACTGTTTTAATGGTTATTTTCGGGGGGGGTTTTTTCTTTTTTTTTTTTTTTTACATTTCATGTACTATAGGCCTTGTAACGTTTGTTAGATTAGCAATATGTGTTTTCCGTTTTGTTTTTCAGGTAATATTTGCACTTTTTCAATTTTGCTAGTCAAGTTTGACCATGTCTCTCTGAAGTTTAAATAGTTTTAAAATAGTATTAAAGTTGTTAAAATTTTAATTTTGGTGTCAATCGTTTCCTAGCAGAAATACTAACATAAGCAATGCATTAATATCTCATTTGGGCATTTATCTTGACAGAGTATAGAATTTAAAAACCAGCGGTCATTTTGACCACCTGTGGTCGTTTTAGGTAGGAGTAAAATCCTGGTCGTTCTAGTGTTAAATCAGATGTTTTGGTTTGGTGGGGGATTTTTTTTGGAAGTGGCTGCAGTAGAATAAGTGGGGGATCATTTGTCTTGTGCAAATCAGCTACATTCTCATGATTGGGTGAAATTACTATTTCCATATCTTACAGCCTTTCATTAAGCAGAGTTCTTTCACTCACCTTGTTTTGATTAGTTAGTAGGTGTCTGATTACAAGGTATTACTCCCTGCTTGGTGACTGACAAACCTCTTACTTGGTCATTATATGCAAAATGTCAAGTGGTTACTTGATTGTGATTGGTAATGCATCCCTTTCTGCTCCCCCAGGAGGATGCCCAGGAAGAGTCAGGCTGGAAACAGGTTCACGGAGATGTGTTCCGCCCCCCCAGGAAGGGCATGTTGTTGTCCGTGTTCCTGGGACAAGGCACCCAGATCTTCATTATGACCTTCATCACACTCTGTAAGGGATGTTATACATGTAAAAACTAAACAATGCTTCTGTGGTTCACTCAGCAACAGTATACAGAATATATCTTGCAGAGCAAGAGTAGCAGTGAATCACTTTGAGCAGTGATTGCCTGACTTATTAAAATACATTTCTTTGTTACCAAGTCCAAGTTGCTTCTCCTTACCTCATGTCATTTATAGAGAAAAGTAGAGAATGATATGGGCAAACTGAAATTAAGAGTCACCCAATGTATTCTCAGCCATTATTCTACAAGTTTAGAAATGCAATCAGCATATCTCAAATACTTGTTACAGTGACATTACCAGTTTGGTTAGTAAGCCTATTTCAGGCTCTGTAACACACCTTAAGGTGCGAAAAGAAAACATTTTACTTTTGACAAAGATTAAGTGGGTGATGGACAAAAGATGGTGGTCAGGATTAGGATTTTGCCAGAGATGCTGCTTCCTTCTGTTTATATGTTCAACGCACACATGGTTCAACTTCACAGTTGAGTCTTTTGTAATATAACATAAGAGGTGAATATCGAAATGCACAATTTTAAAATTGGAAAGCTGCTAACATTTTGATTGTAATGGAAGCTGCATTTGCTGGTAATGTATTGGGGGGGTGTGCACTGTTGCTTTTAATGAATTCTGTGACATCACACTTCACTTTGTTTAAGCAAAGTAGGCTGTAAAAATTGCTGAAAATTTTGTTAAAATGAAATGCATTCAGAAAGAGCAAATATGGCTATTGCCAGATATGTGTTTTTGCCACGTGCACTTGATTTAATAACTTTTATTAGTCCATAATTAAATCTTTATCTTTAGGGTGAAAGATGAAACTCAAACTACCGTTGCTGCAATCAAGCCTCCGATTTGATTTGACATGACATATTAAATTAAGCTAGAGGTAAATTAACCTGCCATATTTTTGGTTAGCCATGGAGTATGTCAATATAGATTCTGAGCTGTCTCAGCCCTTATTATGTGCAGCAGAACCAAAAAAAACAAAACATAATTTCAAGCTTAACCCAGCTGGTTTTCTCCCAAATCCTACATCCTAGGATGCTCTCTAGCTCCATGTACTGTGTTGTCATGGTAACAAACATCCCATTAGCCAAAACAAGGCAGCATAGCGCTTGTCAGCCAACAACCTATCACAGAGAGGGGTATATACTGATTCAAAACAAGGCTGGAGATGAGCTAGACACAACTGGGGGAACTTCCAAAATTTACTTAACAGTATTACCCAGACAACACAATTATGAAAGCGAATAAATGCTCCTATATTTAATGTTTGTACATGTTCAAGACTCTTTTAGAAGTTTCTAGTCTAAAGGTAACTGGCTGTGAGAGTACCTAAAAAAAGCGATGGGGGGGGTGTCACTGTTTGTTTCTTGACATAATTTGTCAATCTGTACTGTTGTGTGAATGACTGAACTAATGGCTTGTTGTCTTGCACTACAGTCCTGGCCTGTCTGGGTTTCCTGTCCCCAGCCAACCGAGGCGCTCTGATGACCTGTGCTGTGGTCCTCTGGGTTTTGCTGGGAACCCCTGCTGGCTACGTGTCCGCACGCCTATACAAAAGTAAGTGCAGATTGAAAAAGTTTTAGCGCAGTTGGTCTTGGTATGATACAACATATTCTAACTCATGTTTCTGTTTTGGTTTCTCAGCTTTCGGAGGTGAGAAATGGAAGACCAATGTTCTGCTGACAGCCCTCTTGTGCCCTGGGTAGGTTAGCTTAGGTTTCATCCAACATATAGTCATGTATATATATGCAACCTGAAGTACTGGAGTTGATGATCCCATCCTGTATCTGTTTCCTCCTTGCCTCTGGTGTTGCCTTACCTTTTCTCCTCTGTATCCTCAATTTCTGTCTTACCTCCCCCCACAGAATTGTGTTTGCTGACTTCTTCCTGATGAACCTGATTCTTTGGGTGGAGGGCTCCTCGGCAGCAATCCCCTTTGGCACTCTTGTGGCCATTTTGGCTCTGTGGTTTGGGATCTCTGTGCCCCTAACCTTCATCGGTGCCTATTTTGGATTCAAGAAGCCTGTGAGTTAACCAATTCATGCTGTAAAGATTTTACTGTAAAAATTTTCTGTACCTCGTTATGCGTTTTGGGCTGGAGGTTAAGGCAACCTCATTCATGGCTATTCTGGGGTCATAGTAAGATTGTAAGACCAAAGCTCAGACCTGATTTTTGGTTGCAAAAGTGATAAGGGAACTGAAGCCTTTTCTATGGTAGCATTCATTATCAACTCTATATGAGAGTGTCAGCTAAATGCCCAAAATATAAAAAAATTAATTCAGATAAAATGAACCTGATAGGAAGTCTATGAAAAGTTTAGAAAATCATTCAATTGAGGCTTAACACACCCTCAAAATGGCTATATTTCATCCCTGTCTCTCTCTTCCCCCTGTCCATTTGCAGGCTATGGAGCAACCAGTGCGAACCAACCAGATCCCCCGTCAGATTCCAGAGCAGTCATTCTTTACCAAACCCATCCCTGGCATCATCATGGGGGGCATCTTGCCCTTCGGTTGCATCTTCATCCAGCTTTTCTTCATCCTTAACAGCATTTGGTAAAGAACACAGGCATACTGAATTCTAATGAATGCCATCTCTCTTGAATGAAAAGGTTTTGCAGGCCACACTCCTAGGCTATTTATATGTATGTCCCGCCCACATCAACAGCTTGCACTTCCAGCAGCAAAGCTTATTTGGGCTCAGCATTACATTGTTCCTTGTCAAAGACCTGTTTTTTATGGTTTTGCGTTTTAGGTCTCACCAAATGTACTACATGTTTGGGTTCCTGTTCCTGGTTTTCATTATTCTGCTCATCACCTGCTCTGAAGCCACAATCCTTCTTTGTTATTTCCACCTGTGCGCTGAGGTACCAGAATGTTTTTCTTGAGAACTGCCTTAGGGTGCTACAGTTTTAGCAGCGTATATGTGAAATAAATGAAGTTTCAGATATTGCTGTCAAACAAAAAACCTTGCATTCTGTAATCTTTTGAGAAATGGATAAAAAAAAATCATTGGGCTCATTAACAGCTGTGCACTCCTCTTATGCTGAGGAAAGAATGTGACAATCAAGTAATTTTATCTGGTTTTCACAAAGAAAAAGCAGTATACAAAACAAGCCCCTCACTGTTGCTTTTTATGCAAGTGGAGTGCTTTGTTTAACTTAAGATCCAAACTGGTGATGACTGTTAAGGATTACCTCTAAATCGCCAGTTTTGGTTTTTATTTCTATAGCATTATAGAGCCCTACAGCTGAGGATCATTATTACCCCATGTCTTGTTTCTGATTTTCATGTTCATGTCAGTCTTCCCTGGTATTCGAAAAGAACTCATTGAATCCTGACACATGTTTTTTATGCAACATGTCTAGGACTACCACTGGTGGTGGCGCTCCTTCCTGACCAGCGGCTTCACAGCAGTCTATCTGTTTATCTATGCCGTCCATTACTTCTTTTCCAAGCTGCAGATCATTGGGGCAGCAAGCACCATCCTCTACTTTGGCTACACCATGATCATGGTTCTCATCTTTTTCCTCTTCACGGGTGAGTCCTTAAAAGCAAAATGTCACACCAGTGGGTTTGGCGGCAGTGGCACTCCCACACATGTATCTTTGTATAACAACGAATCAATCATGTCGTCCTATGATAGGTTGCTGCTCTTTTGTTAAAGGAATTAACATTGTGTTATGGTACACAAATGTCATAGATTCAAAATCTGTTCTCCCAACAGATTAATCCCCCATTTTTATTTTTATTTTTTTGTAAGATGACCACTGAAGAAGTAATACAATAGATGATTTTGTGACAGGTGTAGTTGCTAGTTATAAGAAACTAAAGGTATGCAGGTGTGACGCACAACTGTTTGTCTTTGAGGCATGGCAAAATGCATGCATCACTTAAACATTTATTGTGAAGATACAGGATCCTCATCCTGTTCCTTTGACATCGATTCCTTTTGAGGGCACCTGTACTATTGAGCAACATTTATTTGCTCGTTCTTTTCACAAAGCCTTCCCCTTTATATTTGCTTTGCTTTTGTTAAGGAAGCACTCTGTCAAATAATGCTAGGGAGATTTTGCAATGGACCCACTTGTACTGTTGCACTGTTGCCCTCAAAGTATTTTGTTATTTTAATGTAAATAAGATTTTTTTTTGAAGACCCAAGACAATTTTACCAAAGTCTTCAGGACCCTGTTTTGTTTTCCCTAGGTTAGATTTATCTCTGCAGATTTATTTGGAACAATTTGAATCAGCTATGCTTTTACTTTGAACATGATTCAGCTTAGTTTTATCTGATTTGTTCTGCTTGTGTCCATAATAAGACACAAGTGTAAATGTCACTTATTACCATTGACGATGATCTGATGTATGCCCAGGATCCCTTACCATGGCTGTTATGGCAATTTGTCCTTGCTGACCTTTAAAATCTAGCTGCATAATTCTGGATATGCTTTCGTATCTAGTGCAAAAACGTTATCAAAGGGCTCAGATGAACCACACATTCCCCCAATATGTGTTCTGCAGAAAAGATGGACACAGGTTGACATGGTAACAGCACTCACTGGCCTTGTCCAGCCTCGCTTGCACACCCACGCTGATGCTACTAAGGGATGTGTAAGGGGAAGGGATAATGCGCAGATTCAGATTACAGGCAAACAAAAGCTCAAGGCTCCCTGATTATGTCTTCCAGAGACATAACATAGCAACATCTTTTCAGATGATAACTCTTCACTGGTGTTACCCTGTCATAAGACCTGATAGTGAAGTCCATAAGCTTGGCTCATTACTGCAGCACTATCAGACATTATCTTAAAAAGAGGGTATAAGGAGCATTGGGATCAGCTATTGGAAAATCATCCCGAGGATTCAAGGAGAAGCTTTTTAGTTTCTCCCCTTACTCCTAGTTTTGATCATAAATAATCCTTGAAATGCCCCCATTTCCTTTTTTATTTTTAGAAATAAGTCTTTATTTTGTGCATCTCCCTCTCATCCCCTCTCCCATCTTGATCAGATCTTGGGGAGTGCTGTATGGCTTCCACAGAGCTGTGGTATAGGACTTTCTTATCTAGATTAATTCATCCTCTCCCAAGAATTTGACCAATTAAAATGTTATCTGCCTTCTCCCCAGAGAGGAACTCAGGCAAATATTCTCCCTCCAGACTTCCTCCCCCTGACAAAATGAAGCCCTGGTGCTTTTGCAAACTTGTGGATTCAAATTGCCATTCTCTCACCACCCCTGTCAAGATAAATTTATCAGGCATTTAGATGATGAGAATTGGTATCGGTGTGATGGCAAGCAGGTTGTAAGATTTGATGCTCATGTGTTTTTCTACATTTTATTCCTGAGCTGTATGAGACCTGCACAGCTGGTTGTGAAAATCCCCAGTTAGTCGTGCAAGGTCCAGATTTTTTTAACATTTTTTTTTGTTCTGTTTTTTTGTATTTACATTTGTCCTTCATGTGACCCTGTCATTTCTTTTCCTTTCTCCTCAGGTACTATTGGCTTCTTTGCCTGCTTCTGGTTTGTAAATAAAATCTACAGTGTGGTCAAGGTGGACTAACAGGCAGAGGAAGAGACTGACCCTTTGCTCTCCAACTACTGGCCTTCTCGGTTTTGGTTTTGAGAGGAAACGGTCTGAAAGGACTCTTGACTAAAACCTTTGCTAATCTCGTAAAAGATCTGAAGAGCACAGCCGTCCTCTTTGTGCTTGAAACCTATGTGGCTTTTGTTTTTCACTTATTTCATGTACACTGTCAACCAGTAATTAGCTTTGATATGAATGGCACCTTGAACATGCAAGGAGAGTTCCAAAGATCTGACTGCCATAGTGGGCTGCTTGTTTTGGTGGATTTAAAACAGCAGATTTTAAGTTACTTTTTTTCATTTTCTTTTTTTTTCTTTTCTTTTTTTTTTAAAGAAAACAAATTCTTTATCTTGCCTGTATCTCCATTTGTCCTTTTTTTAAATTTCTTTTTCACTTCCTCAGCTGTAATGATGAAATCTGTATATAGATACTGAAGAATGTCACCTTTATGGAACTGTCCTTTAAAGAAAATACATGGTATTTTATGTTTGTTGGGGGTAAAGACAGGGGCTTTAGATTCTTTGCAGTCAGCAGCCTGTATTGTAGTTATTTCAGACATGTTATAAAAATTAACCATGATATCATAATACATGTCCATTCTCTTATTTAATGGCTACATTTCCGTTTGCTTGAAGAATGCTCAACTCGGTTATAAAGCACATCTATATTAGGCTACTCTACATGTAAGCTGTTTGCTTGATGACATACCCCGTTTATTTGCCACTAAAGATATTCTCACTACATTCACCAAAATGGCGACCATGAATTCCTTGATTAAAGGTACCATTCACAGAGATGCACACTTTTAGATGTTATTAAATGGTTTACTGAACTGCAACAACATAACATACTGCTGCGTTTGCTTCTAGCAGTGTGGAGTCATCACCCAAGGTGATAACATTTTTACAAATAATAAATGCATTTAATTAATTGGAAAGAAATGCCTCATTTGTTTTTTTCCGAGCTGTTACACTGAACTCAAGTGATGAGCCACAAACGAGGCTGCGGTTCGGTGACTCGACGACAGCCAAGAGATTTTGCTAGGCGTGAATCAAAGCTTCTTATTGGGTTACCGCTTATATAAAACAGCTGTAATACACCACAGATTAAAAATAGTTTGTGAAATCTAACTTTTAACCCCCCCCCCCACGTTTTCACCCCAATTGTATCTGGCCAATTACCCCACTCTTCTGAGCCGTCCCAGTCGCTGCTCCACCCCCTCTGCCGATCTGGGGAGGTGCTGCAGACCACCACATGCCTCCTTCGAATACATGTGGAGTCGCCAGCCTCTTGTTTTCACCTGACAGTGAGGAGTTTCGTCAGGGGGACGCAGCGCGTGGGAGGATCACACTATTCCCCCTAGTTGCCTCTCCCCCCTGAACAGGCGCCCCGATGTACCAGAAGAGGCGCTAGTGTAGCCACCAGGACACACCCACATCCGGCTTCCCACCTGCAGACACGGCCAATTGTGTCTGCAGGGACGCCCGACCAAGCCGGAGGTAACGGGGATTCTAACCTGCAAGCCCCATGTTGGTAGGCAATGGAATAGACCGCTACACTACCCGGACGCCTAACTTTTAACATCTAGCCTAATAGTTTGGAGTAAGCCATCATGGTTGCTAATTTTCCAACATTATCATCTAAACAGCTACGAGGTCAAACCTTTTTATCTACTTGAAATTGCACAGACATACCTCAGCCAGACCAACAATCTGTTCTCTTAAGAACCTGTTGATCTACAACCATGCGGTATGCGCCGACTTTGACTCCATCGCACACAATGTCGATCATATCTCAACTTCTATGATGCGGATCAGTGAAATTAGTAAATAGATTTAAAAAAACCCCCACAAGACTTGAATACAACACATACTTTTATTAATGACCCATCGCCACACAATTTTTTGACATTTGATGATGAAAAATGAAATATAAAAACAATAATACTCACAAAAATATGTGGTCTTGAATCATTTCTTTTTTTTCCTGTTTGATCATATATTTTTTTTCTGTATAACAAAGAAAATAATTGATGGTTTTTGGAGTTGATACATGCCTTCCCATTACATAGCTTGATTGTCAACAACGACACTATAATGTATGCTTCTTGTGACTGCTGGATAAATCTTATGCTCCAATCAATGTGCTTAATACAAACCATATTAATACTCTAGTGCTGCTTTTCAGTTGCCATTCAGCTGTGTCCTATGCTGTTGCATTCCCTCTGCCCACCTTCTGTTTCTGTCTATCGCCACGTTAGAAAGGGCTGCACTGCCCACTCTCCTTTAAATAAGACACAATCGCACAATGTTGTTATGCATCAATAAGAACTTGCAGCAACAATTTATATACACAATTTCTTCAGTGTGTTGAATTTCTGTGTGAAGAACTTTGCAGGACTGCATTGGACCTAAACTCCCATTAGTCAGGAGTCATGGTTGGCACACAAACATAGAATATATAGCCTCTCCATGGCTTTTTTTTAAGCAAAACACATTCCAATAAAAAAATATCATGAGGTATCTTTAGAAAGCTGTTCTCCTGTGTTCTGTGCATTCTCGTGGCATTTAGAAAGCATCCTACCGCATGCAGACTACATACATGGTATATTAGCAGTGCCCCCAGATGTTCAACATAGAACACCACGTTCTCCACACACATCAATTTTCAGTGAGTGTTAGGTAACACCGACAGGCGGCTAAGCTTCCTCGTGGAAGGGTTACCATTGTAGAGGCAACAGATGCTGAATGAGGATATACAATGGCAGAGTCAAGTAAGGGAAATTTTACATTTTGTGAAACAAATTGTGAAGGAAAATGTGCATGTCACACTTCCCTTGCGTGGATGGAGGGGACAATTTTCTCATGCTGGGGAAGTGGCAGTCCCAATTAATGTCTACAACCATCAGTCATCCAAAAGGTGCTCTGAAACGGAACTACCAAGACAGTGACAGATACTTACAAATAATCTTGGCCAAGCTACGGGCGTGTACATCTCTTTACATCAATAACCTGAGTTTATTAGCTGCAGAGGCCGCTTAATTGTACTGACACAAGGACTGTAAATCCCATGCCTCAATCCCATGCCTCGAAGCAGCATCAGTGAGAGCACTAATTGATCAAATACACATGTTGGGAGGTGGAGAAGAGATAGCTGTGCAGATACTGCAAATCAATAACTTCGCAGAAGCCACTGTGGCCCACACCTAAATCAATCTGCTGAGAATACTTATTGTTCTGATCCCACATTACAATTTGTACCTCCACACATCAAGAGCAAGTTCAGGCCTATTGCACAAAGAGAGTTAGTGGCAGGACTTAAAATGGTTGACCTCAGATTCTGAATACCCCTGTGCCTTCACTTACCTTCTGTCTCAGGTATATAAGTGAAAATAAAAAGTAATGAAATGTGTGCTCCATTACTTTGGTCCCTCATACCTTTAATACATATCTAAATGCCCATAATGGCGTAATGTAACAGTCAAATACTTGTATGGCATTGGCACGACTTTCAAATAAGTAATACTGTTTTGTATAGTCCAAAAATGACAGCTTTTCCAACTAAAAAATGTACTAATCAAATGAATTCTCAAAAAAAAAAAAACAACTAAAAAGCCAATGATTTTCTACATTTGAAACAGTACATCAACATGTTTAGAATCTTAGCCAAATCTTTTATGAATTCACAATGCAAAAAATAGCTGGGCCGATAAGTTTATTTGACAGATATCGTTGATACTCTAGTTCTATAAAAGAACATCAGCATGAATAACACCGTTGTCAAAAAGGCATATTTGCTCAGGTGGGATTATGATGA
Organism: Lampris incognitus; assembly: GCF_029633865.1. Taxonomy (NCBI): domain Eukaryota; kingdom Metazoa; phylum Chordata; class Actinopteri; order Lampriformes; family Lampridae; genus Lampris; species Lampris incognitus. The sequence continues at coordinate 30,569,568 of NC_079211.1, read as the reverse complement.
ATGAAAAGCTCTTAAATCAGAGCAAATATGGTCATATCAGTGACTCCCCAAGGCAAGGCTCTGTGCTTCACTTGCTGTGGACTGTGAGCTCCTTGTCAGAGCTGAGGCTGGTTGAGGTGGTCTCTTTACGGCTGTCCCTCGACTTCCTCTCCATGGTGGGGGAGGAGGAGGTGGTGCCCTCTTCCCATGTCTGCAAAGGGAAGACACGTGCAGCCAGGCTGGGTAGGTTGTGGTGTGTGCCGGAGCGCCAATCAGTGGCAGTGAAGCAACTCTCCACAGCAGAGCTCTGGATGGGACGGCCCTGTTTGCAGAATGGCACACATAACAAAGCCAGAAACTCCTTTCTCACACTGCGGTTCATGTAGCCATAGATGTAGGGGTGAAGGCAGCACTGCAAGAAGAACAGTACAACGGCAAGGGAGGACAACCAAGGGGGCACAGATGCGCCTGAGCGCATAGATACAGTGTTTAGCACGCTGTACGGTCCCATGCTTAGGATGTACGAGGCCATAATCACAAACACTACCCGTGCCGCCTTGCAATGGTAATGGAAGCGTCTATGCCGAACTCTGACAGGGTACCCCCCAGCTGAGAAAGCAACATCAGCTAAATGGGCCTGTGTGGGCTGCCGCTGGGGGCTACTAGGACAGTGTGGCTGGAAGTCCTGCTGGTGTGTTTGGGAATGGGAGTGGGAGTGGGTCTGGATGGGATGTACCAGGGCGTTCTGCCTCCGGGCTGCTCTGAACACCATCCAGTAGCATCCCAGCATGATGAGCACTGGTAGCCAGAAAGATGAAATGGAGACTACAGCAGAATAGGACAGGCTAGAGGACCAGACCACCGAGCACACGCCATGGTGGCGATCAAAGTTAATCACACCCCATCCATAGAGTGGTGGTGTGCTCTGCAGAAGACTGAGCACCCAGGTGCAGATGATGAGGTTCATGCCCAGATGAGGGGTCATGCGGGTGGGATAGGACAAAGGGTGGATGATGGCCAGGTAGCGATCCACAGAAACGACTATGATGGTGTTGACCCCCGCGAATGCAAAAAGGTGCATGAGCACCACCAGCGCCCGGCACAGCCAGGCATCGAGAGGCCACACATCTGGCACGGAGGCAGCGATGGCAAAGGGCATGACTAGGATGGTCTGGAGTAGGTCTGCCAGGAGGAGGTTGAGAACAAAGCGGTTGGCCACATGAAGGAGCTGAGGCTTCCTCTGGAACACCAGTAGAACTACCACGTTGCCAAATAGAGACACGCACACGATGAGAGATATCAGCAGGATCTTCACCACGCTGCCAGCGACCGAAGACCAGACCAGACCACCGGCGGAGCCAGAGAAGTCAGGGTCCCAGAGCACATCACTGAAATTATTATTTACATTGGGCGCCTGGGAGCCGGACATGGTTTGTCCTACACGGTGCCAGTGAGGTCATGTGTAACCTCAGTCCCAAAGCCTTCACCCGATGTCAATTTGCTCTCATCTTGAACAAGAGAAGGACAGGAAACAAAACAAGCTCAGGCACAGACTACATTTCAAAAGGACACACTTTAAATGTTACAATCATATACAAGCTCTTGCAGCTGTCTGAGAACAGAGTCATCCCATATATTTACCATCTAGAGGTAAATTACAGCTTGAAATTTAAACATACATGCAATAAATTTGCAACCTGGCAGTCTATAAGTCTATTCTGCATGAGAAGGGGGGAAAGCCTTCATAACACATGATATAGGCTACCATTAATACTCGTTCTCATTATGCAGAACATGAGCGAATATGTGCAAACACTGCTTCAGTCTGACTCCCTTTTGTTTCATGATTACTGATTAAACAAAAAAAAACATTTCCCTATACTAATAAAGGCCCTCATCTCCTTGCAGCCTACACAAAACAAAACGACAATAAATTGATATGCGACCAAAAAAAAGAAGAAGAAGAAGAAGAAGAGCGTTGTCCCCTCCACCATTCCGTTGTTCACCCCCTATAATAGACGTTATTAATCCTTATATCGCCCTATGTCGATTCGGATGCCGAGCAGTAAAATTTATGTTATATAATCTGTGAACGATGTGTTACCTTGAAATGGCCATTTCAGCTCAGGCAGAAATACGGGTTTGCTTGGCTATGACCGATGCTGGGCTGTGTTTGAATGGAGGGATGCTGCCTCGCGTCTCCGGCGGCTGTCATCGCTTCGCAGCGCTCCCATTTTAAAGCGCCTCTGTCTCCAGTCGGCGGCAGCGCCTCGGTCCATGCATGTCTTCACCCAGCCCCCCGGGGGGGTGAAGGGAGGGTCGTCTCTCAGCTAGGCAAACAATAATCTCCTCCGATGGATGCTCTTTTATTCTAGATTTTATGACACATCTAGTATTTCTTTTCCTTTTTTTAATGTAATAAGCTTTGACTACCCTATTGGCTACTCATGATCGGGTCTTGTGTCACCAAAACGAAGGACACCTGCGCTTTAAGATCCCCTGCTGTTATCTGCTGTACACCGACCCCCCCCCCCGCCGCCGCCCCTCCCTCTTTGTTGTAAATGGAACCGAACCTGACGCTTTCTTTTTTTAGATCGTCAATGGTGCGTTATTGTCGGATATTGCTTTTCATCGTCAGCCATGAACAGAGGCGGTCTTGTCAATTTTGTGGCCTCAATCAAAGCTTTGCTGAGGGGCCCTCCTCTACCTCTAATGACCATGTTAGTGTTACCATACATCAGTATCTGCTACAATCCTATATCATTATAAGTGCTACTGCAGTACCGACAGTGCCAACCTGAAGTACTGTACCGCCAGCTGTTCTCTTGTAAATTAAACCAGGAGCGTGACAGACTTGTTCTTACCTTAAAGTCCTGCTGCAATCGGGATCTAACCGTTCTGACTTTGGCTTCAGCAAATCCATTGACTATGCCCTTGATGTTCAAAGTTCTCTGGACTCTCTGCTCAACAGAGATCATTGCTAAACCACACAGTCTTTTGTGGGACATGGTTGACCGCAAGTATTTTCTAATCGGCCTCAGGGAAGAGAAAGTCCTCTCACCGGACGCAACACTGACAAGCAAGGTTAAGAGTAAATACAAAGCAATACTCAAATTGCCATACAGCTCCAACAAATTGTGTACTGTTCTCTTTATGTGTTAAACTTCCAAAGTGTTAACATAAATAAACAGCCAGTCAAACTCCTTTCCAAAAGCCAGGAGAGTGAGCGTCCTTGCTCCTTTATTGACTTCGTACATCAGGTAAGTCAAGATGGCACATTGAATTAGCGTAAAACTAGAAAAAGAAAGATACAAAAATAGACTTAAAGGACTGCTATGTAAACAACAGGTAGGCTAAATATGAACAGCCTCACACTAACATTGTAGACAATTTTCCTTTCAGAAGACTAGACTAGACATTTCTAGACAACAACTATTTTCCATACAGAATGAAAACAGATCTAGCATCAAACAGCACTTTTGGGTAAGTATACAACAGCTCAAGTATGAAGATTGACATTAATAGACGACTAGGACTAGGTAAGAATTAAAAAAAGTTTTTATTATTTAAAAAAAAATTACAGTCACCATGTACCCAAGCAACGACCACGCCTGCAACGTTTATTTGTTTATTTCGGCTTTTGGGGTTATTTTATTTGTGTTATAAAGTGTGTGAGTCCACCACTATTGTTATATTTGTGATATTGAACAACAGGTATTTTGTGTTTTGTTTTTATTTGGGGGTATATTATTGTACCGCAAAGAACCCAGCCACTGAGGATGCACAAGCCAGTGCATTCTTAGTGCTGGTCCCAAGCCCGGATAAATGGGGAAGGTTGTGTCAGGAAGGGCATCCAGCGTAATTTTTTTTTGCCAAATCAAATATGCGGATCATAAGTAAGATTTACATACCGGATTGGTCGAGGCCCGGGTTACCAACGACTGCCACCAGTACTCTTAACCAGCAGGGTGATGGTGGAAACTATGCTACTGTTGGGCGAGGGGGAAGGCATGTCCAGAGGCAGCGAGAGAGAAGGAAGGGTAGGAGTGTGGAGGTGAGAATCGGAACTTTGAATGTTGGCACTATGATTGGTAAAGGGAGAGAGCTGGCTGATATGATGGAAAGAAAAAATGTAGGCATACTGTGTGTGCAAGAGACCAAGTGGAAGGGGAGTAAGGCCAGGAGTATCGGAGGTGGGTTCAAACTCATCTACCATGGTGTGAATGGGAGGAGAAATAGGGTAGGGGTAATTCTGAAGGAAGAGTACGTCAAGAGTGTGCTGGAGGTGAAGAGAGTGTCAGACAGAGTGATAAGTATGAAGCTGGAAATCGAAGGTGTATTGCTGAATGTTATCAGTGCCTATGCCCCACAAGTTGGGTGTGAGATGGAAGAGAAATAAGAATTCTGGAGTGAGTTGGATGACGTGGTGGAGAGGGTACCCAAGGAGGAGAGAGTGGGGATTGGAACGGACTTCAATGGATATGTTGGTGAAGGGAACAGAGGTGATGAGGAGGTGAAGGGTAGGTATGGTGTCAAGGAGAGAAATGTGGAAGGACAGATGGTGGTGGATTTTGCGAAAAGGATGGAAAGGGCTGTGGTGAATACATATTTCAAGAAGAGAGAGGAACACAGGGTGACATACAAGAGTGGAGGAAAGTGCACACAGGTGGACTATATCTTATGTAGAGGGCGTGATCTAAAAGGGATTGGAGACTGCAAGGTGGTGACAGGTGAGAACGTAGCTAGGCAGCATCGGATGGTGGTCTGCAGGATGACTTTGGAGACCAAGAAGAGGAAACGAGTGAAGGCAGAGCCAAAGATCAATTGGTGGAAGTTGGAGAAGGAAGACTGTTGTGTGGAGTTCAGGCAGGAGTTAAGACAGGCTCTGGGTAGTAGTGAAGAGTTGCTCTATGGCTGGGCAGGCACTGCAGAAATAGTGACGGAGACAGCTGGGAAGGTACTTGGCGTGTCATCAGGACAGAGGAAGGAAGACAAGGAGACTTGGTGGTGGAATGAGGATGTACAGCAAATTATACAGAGGAAGAGGTTGGCAAAGAAGAAGTGGGATAGTCAGAGAGATGAAGAAAGTAGACAGGGGTACAAGGAGATGCAGTGTAAAGCGAAGAGAGAGGTGGCAAAGGCAAAGGAGAAGGCGTATGGTGAGTTGTATGAGAGGTTAGACACTAAGGAAGGAGAAAGGGACTTGTACTGGTTGGCTAAACAGAGGGACCAAGCTGGGGAGGATTTGCAGCAAGTTAGGGCGATCAAGGATAGAGATGGAAATGTGCTGACAAGTGAGAAGAGTGTGCTGAGGAGATGGAAGGAGTACTTTGAGGGGCTGATGAATGAAGAAAATGAGAGAGAGAGAAGGTTGGATGATGTGGGGATAGTGAATCAGGAAGTGCAGTGGATTAGTGTAACCCACATAAAGTAGCCAACATGCAGTGTTAGGTTATTTCCTAGTTTTATATATGATTTAATTTAGTTTCCTTGCCATTTTCAACTATGCATTTCCCTGCATATTAAACTTGCCCAGTAGATGGCAATAGTAACGCCGCAGATAGTAGAAACTGTTACAGTGGTTACAGCAAAGAAGAAGAATGAAAATCGTGCTCAGCAGAGCTAGAGCAAAAACGAATTCAACTACAAGAGATACAAAGTGAAAATATGAGATTTAAGAGTTAGTTAATGAGTTCTCTTTCAAGAATGCACTTTTCAGCAAGTAATACAGCAAAATGTGTCAGAATTCTTAGGAGGATTCCGTGAACTTATAATTATTTTCTCCGGTGAGTGTCTTACCTTAAACTTCGCCATGTGCGTTGCTAGCATAGCCAATGTATTCCATATTGTAGCGAATTCGGGGGACAACGCAACCACAGGAATTGCCGCGGCCGGGAAGCGAACCTATGTCGCCCGCACCGCAGGAGACATCGCTAACCGCTCGACTAAAGGGTCAGACTCGCGAGCCAGCGGCCAGCGTGTCTTCTTATCCATGCACGTTACAATATGTTGATCATGCAAAATTCTGGTTGAAAGACTTTACTGTATTCAATTCTTTTTGTTAGCTCGACCATTTCCTTGGTAATGAGTAAATGTCTCGATAAGATGTGTACAAGTTAAACAAAAACCAATCGGAGGTGAACGTTAGTCTAATAAACTGAAGTGCAATGCAGAGACATTGTGAACCTGTGTTACTGTGTTGTAAGCTAGTGTAACCGGTTATTTTCTTGCCCCACAAGGCGACATCACTAACCGCTCGGCTAAAGGGTCAGACCCGTTAGCTAGGGGCTAACGTGTCTTATTAGTAGTTTACACTAGCGTATGAACTCGCATGAGTAAATGATATGATTGAAAGTAAAGTTCCGAGTCACTATGCGTTCATGAATACGGATTATCGAGTGATACTAATTCCAGATCTGGTAATGTTTATTTTCTAAAGAGTAATTGAGTATTGACCTGCTATGCAGGTGGGTTTTTTTGTTTATGCGAGAAATTGAGACAATCCAGTGGACCGCTAGACATTGGATAGACGAGTGCGCAGCCGAGGAACAGAGGGCGGAAGTGCAGCATCTCACCGCCAACACGAACTATTCCAATCAATTCCACGCTGTCTCCATTTCGGCACACAGATAAGTGCTTGAGATCTCACCACACTTTAAAAGCATACTACCCGGGTAGATGGACTTTGGGTTTTATTTTGGGTTTATTTTATCAGAGCTCTGAATAGGTACTTTTATTTTATATTTTTGGGCTACACACGCATTTTGATTTACTACAACGGAAGGGACACTGAAAAAGAAAGTGAGAAATCACAAACAGTGTGTTGAATAGTTCATGTTTAATAAATGCCGGCTATTGTTTTGAGTTAAACTAAAAGAAATGAGTCACTCCTCCTTGAAAAGGTCCTTAGATCCGGGGCATTTGAATATTGTAAACATATCTAGTCAGGTGCCCTGCCTTACACTAGCTTAGCTTGATAGCTCGTTCAGCTAACGTTAGCTGATTGCTCCCGATTAGCTTGGGTAGTTAGGCTAATCTAACCTTTACTTTAATGACTGCAGTTGTCATTCGAGTTTCGGTCTTTTACTGACAACATAGTATAGGAATCGACACGGTTTTATAGCACGTTTGAAAGACGTGTTTTATTTTCTGTACGACCACAGTGTTCTTTACGAGTGTCTTGCTAGTCAGTTATGCTAACAAGTTAGTTTATCTGTAAGTTAGTTGACCACAGTGTCCATTACCGGTTGTCTTGCTAGTTAAATATGTTGGCAAGTTAGCTTATCTGTATCGTTTATACTCTGCCTTGTTTTGGTGAGCCTGTAGCTCGTGGGGCTGAGCCATAGTATTCGGCAGTACATCAACCAGGTCACGTGCACCGCGCACTAAGTTTTGTATAGTATACGGCAGTTCATCATTGGATTTTGATCATCGTTCCTGCTCTGTGCTACGTGGGCAAAGGACAAATTGCCATCCCAGAACTAGACACGAGAGGAGTGCGCCTTCTTCCTGCTGTAGGGGTGTGGGCAGGTCTGGGACTGGTCACGGATCTGCCACCATCAGCTGTGCTAGTTTTGGGAACCCCCTGGCTCTCAGGCTCTCTAGCCCCTATGAAGTAACCTCATCATCAACCACAGGGGAGGAAGCGTAGAGCAGGCTCGGAGGCCCCATTGGGTGGGCTAATGCATCCACCCCTAGTTGGGGGGGGGGCATCGGTCGCTCAGAGAGAACCACAGGGGACCCTTGGCATTCTCCTTGCTCGCAAACAGGTCGGCCACTGGTCGCTTGAACCGTCGCCAGATTTGTTCAGCTACGTCCAGGGAGATGCTCCATTCTCCCTGGAGTGGGCCCCCTCTAGACGTGCTGTCTGCCACCACATAGAGAAGTCCTGGAATGTGGTGGGCCTGCAAGGAGCAGAGATGGCTCTCTGCCTAAGTCAGGATGGACACTGTCATTCTATACAGGGCCGGGGATATGACCCTCCCTGTCTGTTCAGGTAAGCCACTACGGGGTTTTTTGTCTGACCTCACCATAATGTGCTGCCCTCTAAGACAAGGTGTTACGGCCTCAGTGCCGTGTGTTGTGTATGTGTGCAGTTACCCTCTTGGGTTTGTTTTTATGGGAGGGGTTGTTATGGCCCTAGTGCCGTGTGTTGTGTCTGTGTGTAATTTTCCCTTTCCAGGTAATGCCCTGCTTTCTGTGGAGCTGCTGGTTGAGCTCAGGTGGTTCCAATCCCTCATCAGTTGGGTATATAACCTGGAGAGAGATGCCCAGCAGTGCCAGTGGGCCATTGGTGGCAGCCAGTGAGAACACTGTAGTGCTTGTAGTCAATACTCCTTGAGAAGACGGTTGAAACCTGTGCTAACTCCTTGAGAAGGAGGGTGAAACCTGTGCTAGTGTTTTTGTTTCTTTTTTTTGGGCTGATCTGAGTTTGTTTGCTTCTTATTCCTGATTATTTAAGAGCCAGTGTCTTCACTTGCTTCTTTGTTGTATATACAGTGCATCCGGAAAGTATTCACACCCCTTCACTTTCCCCACATTTTTTTATGTTGCAGCCTTATTCCGAAATGGATTAAATTCCTTTTTTTCCCCTCATCAATCTACACACAATACCCCATATGACAAAGTGAAAAGGGTTTTGTAGAATTTTTTGCAAATTTATTAAAAATAAAAAACTGAAATATTGCATGTACGTAAGTATCCACACCCTTTGCTATGACACTCAAAATTGAGCTCAGGTTCATCCTGTTTCCACTGATCATCCTTGAGATGTTTCTACATCTTGATTGGAGTCCATCCGTAGTAAATTCAATTGATTGGACATGATTTGGAAAGGCACACACCTGTCTATATAAGGTCCCACTGTTGACAGTGCATGTCAGAGCAGAAACCAGGCCACGAAGTCAAAGGAATTGTCTGCGGACCTCCAAGACAGGATTGTATCGAGGCACAGATCTGGGAAAGGGTACAAAAAAATTTCTATAGCTTTGAAGGTCCTGAAGAGCACAGTGTTCGCCATCATTCGTAAATGGAAGAAGTTTGGATCCACCAGGACTCTTCCTAGAGCTGGCCGCCCAGCCAAACTGAGCAATTGGGGGAGAAGGGCCTTGGTCAGGGAGGTGACCAAGAACCCGATGGTCAGTCTGACAGAGCTCCGGTGTTCCTCTGTAGAGATGGGAGAACCTTCCAGAAGGACAACCATCTCTGCAGCACTCCACCAATCAGGCCTTTATGGTAGAGTGGCCAGACGGAAGCCTCTGCTCAGTAAAAGGCACATGACAGCCCGCTTGGAGTTTGCCAGAAAGCACCTAAAGGACTCTCAGACCATGAGAACAAGATTCTCTGGTCTGATGAAACCAAGATTGAACTCTTTGGCCTGAATGCCAAACGTCACGTCTGGAGGAAACCAGGCACCTCTCATTACCTTGCTAATACCATCCCTACAGTGAAGCATGGTGGTGGCAGCATCATGCTGTGGGGATGTTTTTCAGTGGCAGTAACTGAGAGACTAGTCAGGATCGAGGGAAAGTTGAATAGAGCAAAGTACAGAGAGATCCTTGATGAAAACCTGCTCCAGAGCGCTCAGGACCTCAGACTGGGGCGAAGGTTTACCTTTCAACACGACGACAACCCTAAGCACACAGCCAAGACAGCGAAGGAGTGGCTTCGGGATAAGTCTGTGAATGTCCTTGAGTGGCCCAGACTTGAACCCCATTGAACATCTCTGGAAAGACCTGAAAATAGCTGTGCAGCAACGCTCCCCATCTAACCTTACAGAGCTCGAGAGGATCTGCAGAGAAGAATGGGAGAAATACCCCAAATATAGGTGTGCCAACCGTGTAGCTTCATATCCAAGAAGACTTGAGGCTGTAATCACTGCCAAGGGTGCCTCAACCAAGTACTGAGTAAAGGGTGTCAATACTTATGTACATGCAATATTTCAGTTTTTTATTTTTAATAAATTTGCAAAAAATTCTACAAAACCTTTTTCACTTTGTCATTATGGGGTATTGTATGTAGATTGATGAGAAAAAAAAGGAATTTAATCAATTTTGGAATAAGGCTGTAACATAACAAAATGTGGGGAAAGTGAAGGGGTGTGAATACTTTCCGGATGCACTGTATATTGGCTTAGGGTTAGTTTTGTTAATAAACCTGTTTGTTTTTACACCTGGTTCCTCCTCCCACCTTTCTTATTCCCCCGGGATACTGTTCTTTTCTTTGTTACTTCCCCTCATCCCCTGGACCTTTAACGGGGAATGTAACACAAGGAGTGAAGTGATGAAGCTCCTTTTGAACCACATGAGCTCCAAAAGTTTTATGTGGCAAGGGGTGCCCGATCATGTGCTCTCCACATTTGACTGGCTGAGGCCCTCCCCCCCAGCCAACCAGGGAGGTATTCATGGAGACCTGGACATAGTGAGGGATGCACCCCAGCCGAACCCCCTTGCAGAGACAACCGGGTGAGTCCCAAAATATGTCTCTCCAAGGTAGCTTGGGGATGTGAAGCACACACTGTTTGTTTCATAACGGGTCCAGCTGAAGCTGTGCAAACCAACATTGCAGGCTTCTCATGTGTAGCAGCCCCAGACATACCACTAGGTGTGCTGCTGACATCATCCCAAGGAGTGACTGAACACTTGTTGCCGGCACCGAGACTGAGGATCTCATGCGCCGAGTCAGCTGCAACACTTCCACACACTCCTCTGACAGCCACGCTGTCAAAGCATGGGAGTCCAGCAGAAGACCGAGGTAGGGCATCTGCTGGCCTGGCTGAAGGTGTTCACAGCGAAGCACAACTGCGTGACATGCAGGGGTGGGGAGAAAAAAAATTGATTCACGTAAGTATTGTGATTTTTTTCTTTTTTGCTATTTGTAGTCGATTTTTTGATTCCTGAATTGGGAAAGGACACTTTTCAAGTTCAATTTCATATGTGAAGGATGTTAATTAAAGCCTCACATTGTTGCTGTGTGCAGTTTTCAGGGGCTCTATTCATTTTGGTCTAACATTTTATTTATTACTTTCTTATGACACTAGCTTGATGAGCAGAAACAGCTAAATGTAGCAATTAACTTCAAAAAGTATTTTATTTACCACTTTTATGTAACAATGGTAAATAAAATCTGATCAGGTAAATTATTTTAATTTGCCTGATCAGCTTTTAATGTTGCTTTTAAACTTTTTAAGAGACATAATCCAGCAGGTTTTAGTTAATGGAGTTATGTCCAATGTCCTGGTCTCAAACGTAGGCTCACCCCAGGGTTGCATTCTTTCCCCCCTGCTTTTTATTTTGTATGCAGACAGCTGCAGGTCTTCTAAAGAGGGTAGCTACCTGGAGAAATTCTCTGAGATACTGCACTTTTGTCTCTTCATCAGGGCTCAGAGTCAGATCACGGTTGTGCCCTACCTGCCTTTGTTGATTGGTGTGATGATAACTTTCTTGACCTTAATGTGTCAAAAACTAAGGAACGTATCATTGATTTTAGGAGAAGCAGTGATAAACCCAAAGCTAGCACTATACATGGCGAGTATGTTCAGATTGTTGACACTTAAGTACTTGGGAACCGTGTTCGACTCCCAACTCAAGTTTGATGTCCACACAATTCGTTTGTCAAGCGTGGACAACAAGAATTCACTTACTGCGGAAGCTTAACTCCTTTAATGTCTGTAACACCATCTCATGTATTTTCTACCAGCCATTTATTGAACGTCTTTTAACTTTTTCCTTTATTTGTTGGATTAATGGGTTGTCTGTGAAGGACAGAAATAACCTAAACAGTATCATTAAGGTCTGCTCCAAGATAATCAGAGTCCAGCAGAGAGACTTGTGCTCCCTCTAGGAGAAACGTGTGGCCCAGAAAGCAAAATTAATTAGTAGCCAATCTGACCATGTCCTGTCTGGTGAATTCACTGTAATGCCCTCAGGCCAGTGCTATAAAGCGTCCCCTAGGAAAACAAATCGCTACTCTAAGTCATTCATTCCTTCTGCTATCAGGCTGTTAAATGCCGAGAGTAGTCATTTTAAATTAATGCTTTATTTTGTTTTAAACCACAATAGTTGGTTTATACCTTGTCTGTTTTTCACATGGCTTGTGGGCCTGTATGTTCACTGAATGTTGTATTGGAATGTAACGTGCAATGCATCTTAGGATGCTTCCTTCCTTCCTTTATTTATTTATTTATTTTTAAATTCTTTTAACGTATGTGAATTTTTATTGTAATTGCAGCCATTCTATGTGCTTTTATTTGAAATACTTGCCTTTATTTTGACAACCGAAAGTAGTGCACGTTAATTCTGTAAACTTCACACAAGGACTGAGAAGCGACTGTAGTAGTACTGTAACCTTGCTAGTTCATTTTTTTTTTTGGTCACTCTATGCTTTGTAGTTTTTCACTAAAGTTACATATGAAAGAGTGCATGTAAGATTGAAGAAAAGTTTATGTTCAAGCATCTTATTTGGACTGAGAAGATTGCCTGGGAGGAATATCCAAGATAACTCTGCCATTGGTTGAGAAGCAGGCTATAGTGGTTAGTATTAGCTTATGTTCTCTTTATCTGTATTAGCTGCAGTCCTAAGCAGTTCTATTTTCTTAATAATTGTACAAGCTGATGTTGTTTTTTCTTTGTCTGTCTGCACTTTTAGTTCTATGGTGTAAATAAAACATCAGTAAAAAGAACTGGAGTCTCGCATCCAATCAATGGGTGGCATAGTAGAACACTTCACTGCATCGGTGAAGGCTCCAAGATGAAGACGGACTAGCTGCAGGCCACGTGGATGTCAGGCAGGCCGCATGCGGTAAAAGGAGGTGCCACATTTGGAACTGTTTCGTGTGAATCCAAAGTGCAAGTGGACAAGGCTACACAAGCAAGCACGTTGAAAAGGGTGTCTTGAAAGTAGCGCAAGTACTTGTTGACTACCATTAAGTTTCTATCACGCAGACATTTCATCTGTGCTCTTCCTTAAAGCAACAGTGGACATTTTTTCCTGCAATTGATTATCCAGTAAGAATAAAAGAGAATGAGTAGATAAGTAAATTCACCGTTCTCCAAGTTGATTGAAGTCTAAGATATTTTAAGTTTAACATCAAAGTATTGTATACAATTTCATACAAGTGAGTTTTTCATATTTTAGACTGTGCCAAGATTATTTACACTTTATTATTTGCCATTTTATTACTCATTGATTCCAAGTGTGTTATTATGACACTAGTGTTTGATGTGCATTTATGCAAAGGCTAAGCTAAAGTAATCCAAAGGATTTATATTTACATTTCATTTCATTTTCAACATAACATTTAATTTCATATTTGCACATATTTAGAGAACAGAATACATTTAATTCAAATTTCAACCCATTTAACACCATGAACATTTAACATGTCACACACAAAAGAAAGTACTGTTCTGCCAACTGAAGAGGTCACCCATGGAGACCTTCAAGAAGATGCTGACGCAGAGCAGACTCCCCTATCACAACAAGCTGATGCCTGTGAGCAAGCTGAAGCGACAGTACGAGACACACAATCTCAGGTGGGTGCGGATGACACACAACAGCCTCCTGACATCAGAAGAAGCGTACACACACGAAAGCTCACTGAAAAAGGAAAAGCTCTGTCAGATGACAAATTGAACGATCTAAATGTGAATTTTGTAAAGATGTACAGACGATGGAAGTATCGCATCAATGACTTGAAACGGTCCATCAAAAGTAATGATGCTGCCGATCTGATTGATGAGGTTGTAAATGCAATCAACACCATCCAAGTTGATATTGACAATACTTACCTCGAAATAAGAGCCATTTGAAGTCCTGAACCTGACATTCGGAGAATGAATGACACATGCCAGGCATTCACTACGATTGCAAATAAAAAGGCTCAACATTTCTGCAGTGGTAATGATTCAGAATACATACCTTGGCCTGATGCTAAGTCAGTGTTTGACAACACAGTGTCCAGTGTCTCCTCAGCTCAAACCAGTAAGTCAAAACCCTCTTCCAAAGCATCCAGACACTCTTCCATCCTGTCACTGAGTGCAAAACAAGCAGCAGCTGAAGTTGCAGCTACACAAGAGGTGATAAAGATAATGAATGCACAACATCAACAAGTGGAAGAAGTAGAAAGACTTGAGGTGGAAGATCAAATCTTAAAGGCTGAAAGAGAAGCTGAAGAAAGGGAAATTGAAGCAGAAAGCGCTAAAAAAAGCTCAGTTCATAGCAGAAAGTGCTGATAGAAAAATGAAGCTCGAAGGGAAAAGGAAAGAAGTGGAATGGCTGGAGGAACTAAAAAGGCACAATGCAGCACAAGCAAGACTGCAAGTTTATTCAGAATCTCTCCACCCACCACTCACGCTTAACCCTTTAAGTGACCCCTTCTTTCCCTCTTAACAAGCACCAGTCTCCCAAACTCTTACTGCTCAACAAGCGAAGTCCATCACCCACATCAGGTTACAGTCACCAAAACCCCTCTACCATATCCCTCTATATACACCTCATATTCTGTCCCACAACCAGCCACATTCACTCAAGTTCCTGCGAATCAAGCCACCACTCTGACTACGCCTCTGCTCATGCGACAAGCCCCATTCACCCACGTTCCTACCACTCAAGCAGTCACCTTTACCACCTCTCATGAAGTTTCCAATGACCTTGTGAGAACACTTGCTGAAGCAATTACAGCTAATCGAGTTCCAATCCCAGAACCTGAGGTCTTCAAAGGAGATCCTCTCAAGTATAATGATTGGAAACTTTCTTTCTGCACTCTGATTGATCGCAAGAACTGCCCAACTCAAGAAAAGCTCTTCTTTCTACGCAAGTATGTTGGTGGCACAGCCAAGAGAGCTAATGAAGGACATTTCCTTGTAGGAAGAAAAACAGCTTATCTTGCTGCCTGGGACATACTTGAGGACAGATTTGGTAATCCATTCATAGTTGCCAAGTCATACCGCGACAAGATACATACATGGCATAAAACTGGACCCAAAGACAGCGAAAATTTTCGTGAGTTTGTAGATTTTCTGAGCAGTGTTGAACCAGCCATGCCATATGTTCAAGGTCTACAAACTCCCAACGACTGTGTGGAAAACCAAAAGATTGCTGTCAAACTACCGGATTGGTTGAGCTCACGTTGGAATAGAGCAGTCACGATGTATCAAGATGAACACAAAATGTTCACTGATTTCAGATACTTTGTAAGATTTCTCAACATAGAGGCTCGGATTGCATGCAACCCTATCACATCATTACAAACAATAAAGCCAACTGACCAAGAAAGATCAAAGCCAACAGAACGAGAACAGTCTAAGTATCAATGAAATTACAACTTCAGTGCTAAGACTTGCACCACGAGTACAAGTGAGAAGCCAAGCATCAGTTGCATTTTCTGTAAGAAGAAAGGCCATACTCTCCATAGATGTCGCAAGATCATGGAAGAAAGGGTTAAGTTTGTACAACTGGAGAAGTTATGTTTTGGCTGCCTTAAGATCAGCCATAACGCCAAAGCTTGTACATCCAGGAGTGTGTGTGACTCATGTGGAAAACGCCACCTGGCATGCTTACATCAAGATCGTGGGAAGAAAGACCAAGAACAAGGAGTAAGAAACAAACAAGAAAGGTCAAATGAAAACAAAGGAGACAAAGACCAAGGGTCTAAATCAATAGATACACAGCAAGCTACCTCCAACCGAGTTGTTCAAGAGAGGAGTAGCACTCATACCTCATCAATTGTTCCAGCCTATGTCTCTACGACAATGGAACCAGACAAGGAAGTTCTAGTGTATGCTCTGCTTGATAGTCAGAGCGACACAACCTTCATCTTGAAGGATGCAGCTGAGACACTGTGCGCCAAGAAAGAGCCAGCAAAACTCAAAGTGTCCACGATATCATCAAAAACAAAGGTGGTGAACAGCCAAAAGGTGCAAGGACTACATGTAAGAGGCATCAGCTCTGACACTATAATCAAACTCCCAACAACCTACACCAGGGACTATATACCAGCAAATAGGTCCCATATACCCACAAGCACAACTGCAAAGTCCTGGCCTCACTTAAAACATCTGGCAGATGAAATGTCTCCTGAGCCCGACTGCGAAGTAGGGTTTTTAATCGGCTATAACTGCCCCCAACACTTACTTCCCAGTCATCATTGGCAATGAAGACCAGCCATACGCACAAAGGTCTGTGTTGGGTTGGAGCATCGGCTACAGCAGCGCTGACGTTGACCATGAGCATGAAGATGAAATTGGTGTGAGCCACCGTATCATCATAAAGAAAGTTCTACCAGCTACCAAGCCTCCTTCTGAGCTCAAGTCTGAGATCCAGTTTGTTTTTAGAACCCAAGTCAAGGAAATTATGACTCCGGCAGATCTACTCAAGGTCTTTGAGTCAGATTTCACTGAGAAACCCAGTGAAGAAGTTTCAATATCACAAGAAGATATTAAGTTCCTGGCAAAGCTGAAAGAAGGCATCAAGCAAATGCCATTGCTTTTCAACGAAGAGAGGCCAAGTCTGCCAAACAACAAAGCATGTGCAGAACATCGACTGAAATGCCTGGAAACACGTCTGAAGAAAGATGATCAATATCACAAGGATTACGTGGCTTTTATGGAGGACATAATAGCAAGAGATGACGCTGAAAGGCGGTTCTACGTATTCGTAGCCAACCGAATCCAGCAGATCAAATCAAGCACAGAGCCCAGTCAGTGGCAATATGTTGCCTCAGAAAACAACCCGGCTGACCATGCCTCTCGCAGGCTCACCTCAAAGGAGCTTGTAGAGTCCAACTGGTTTACAGGACCTAATTTCCTGTGGCAAAAGGAACTCCCTAAGGAAGACGATATTAAGGTGGGGGAGCTCAATGATGAAGACCCAGAAATCAAAAGAGCACAGGTTCACACAGCCAAAGCAAAGGAGGAGAGGTCTCTGTCAGACCACTTTCAGAAGTTTTCAGATTGGAGGAGAGCCGTAATGGCCATCGCGAGACTTAAGCGTCTTTCAAAGGAAGTGAAAGGTCTGAAAACAAGATCCAATGAAGCTACAACGGTTGAGGAAAGAAAGGATGCTGAACAATTCATAATCCATGTAGTTCAAGAAGAAGCATTCAGTGAAGAAATCAAGTCTCTAAAACAAAAGAAAGGGGTACAAAAGAACAAGTCAACCGAGCTGCACAAGTTAAACCCACTCATGGATAGCCATAATATCCTGAGGGTGGGAGGAAGAATGACACAAGCCGCACTCCATCCTCATGTCAAACACCCATCTATCCTCCCAAAAAGACATCATGTGTCTCGACTGCTAATAAAGCACTACCACGAGAAGGTTAAACATCAGGGTCGTGGAATGACCATCAATGAAATACGCACCAATGGGATTTGGATCCTGGGATGTAGTAGTGAAGTGTCATCCCTCATCTTCAAATGCATTCAATGCAGGAAATTCAGAAAGTGCAATCAAGAACAAAAAATAGTTGACCTTCCACCTGAAAGGATGGAAGCTACCCCTCCATTTACATACAGTGGTATGGACTGTTTCTGACCATTTTATGTTGAAGATGGAAGGAAAGAACTGAAGAGATATGGGCTCCTATTCACCTGCATGTGTTCACTAGCCATCCACATTGAGGTATTGGATGGCCTTTCCACTGATGCCTTCCTTAATGCGTTGTGCTGCTTTATTGCTATAAGGGGTAATGTAAGTCAACTACAAAGTGACCAAGGCACAAACTTTTTGGGTGCATGCAACGAATTCCAGGAATTGATGAAAGGGATAGAGCAAGACCATGTGAAAGAACTAGGATGCAGCTTCGTCATGAAACCACCTGCTTCCAGTCACATGGGCGGTGTCTGGGAGAGACAGATACGTACCGTGAGAAGTGTCCTCACATCCCTCCTAGACCATTCTGCTGGAAGATTAGACAGCTCTTCATTAAGAACCTTCTTATACGAAGTGATGGCTATAGGAATAGTCGACCATTGACCACAGAACACCTCAATGATCCATCGAAACCAGAACCCCTAACTCCAAACCATATATTGACAATGAAGTCGTCAATCATCACACTACCACCTGGAGAGTTTGTAAGGGAAGATCTCTATCTTCGGAAGAGATGGAAGAGAGTTCAATTCTTGTCCAATGAATTTGGGACCAGGTGGAGGAAGGAGTATCTGCTAAACCTGCAACAAAGAAGCAAATGGAACAAGGACAGGAGAAATGCTAAAGTGAATGACATTGTCCTGTTCCAAGATGATGCCACACCAGGAAATCAGTGGAAGTTGGCAAAGGTCGTTGAGGTCTTCCGAGTAGCTGACGGAAAGGTCAGAAAACTCAAACTGTTACTTAGTGACACAACACTAGACAGTAAAGGCACTCACACAACTAAGCCAGTGTACTTAGAAAGGTCCATACACAAAACAGTACTATTGCTTGAGGCTGAGTAAAGGATTAACTCTTCAATAAGAGTGGTATGGTTTTCAAAGTATATTTGTTTATTTACATCAATGTCTTATAAGGTCCTGTTAACAATGTCAAGTTTAATTGAGAATCACACATTGTGTGATGGTGGGAGTGTAATTGCAGCCGTCCTATGTGCCTTTATTTGAAATACTTGCCTTTATTTTGACATTCTCAAAACCGGACGTAGTGCTCGTTAATTCCGAAAACTTCACACAAGGACTGAGAAGCGCCTGTAGTAGTACTGTAACCTTGCTAGTTCGTTTTTTTTCTCGGTCACTTTATGCTTTGTAGTTTTTCACTACAGTTACATATCAAAGAGTGCATGTAAGATTGAAGAAAAGTTTATGTTCAAGCATCGTATTTGGACTGAGAAGATTGCCTGGGAGGAATATCCAAGATAACTCTGTCGTTGGTTGAGAAACAGGCTAAAGTGGTTAGTATTAGCTTATGTTTTCTTTATCTGTATTAGCTGCAGTGCTATTTT
Source organism: Lampris incognitus (assembly GCF_029633865.1). Classification (NCBI taxonomy): domain Eukaryota; kingdom Metazoa; phylum Chordata; class Actinopteri; order Lampriformes; family Lampridae; genus Lampris; species Lampris incognitus. The sequence continues at coordinate 30,550,655 of NC_079211.1, read as the reverse complement.
CCTAATGATTGTACAAGCTGATGTTTTTTCTTTGTCTGTCTGCACTTTTAGTTCTATGGTGTAAATAAAACATCAGTAAAAAGAACTGGAGTCTCGCATCCAATCAATGGGCGGCATATTTATCCTTCGCCTGGTCCTCGTATGAGTCTGGGTCCCAGGCTGCCCCCCCCCCGGAACCGCCACAACCGGGACGCGAACCCGCATTTCCCACTCCGCAAGCGACAACGTTAATCAGTCGACTAAAGGGTCTGACCCGTTTGTCAAGGAACAACGTGTCTACTTATCCATGCACGTTACACTACCTACCCCCTCCCCCTTCGGGAAGCGCCCCCCGCGCTTCAGCATATCAGCTCCCTCACGCCTCTGGGCGCACGCGCTTCCGATGACCTCACGGTCTCACCACCCCACTTCTGACACCAAGGTAGCGAATTCGGGGGGCAGTCCGGGAACCGCCACATTCGGGACGCGAACCCGCATTTCCCACTCCGCAAGCGACAACGTTAACCAGTCGACTAAAGGGTCCGACCCGTTAGTCAATGACCAACGTGTCTACTTATCCATGTGTAACCAGGTTAAAATTGTTTTTATTTTATTTTGTTTGAGTATGAAATATCACCAAATCCTGTCTGTGTGCTGTTATTTGTGTTTACTACATTTTATTTTATGTCATTATTTACTTTTATGTATGTTTTACAACGACCGTCATATACGTGTACTGTCGCTTTAAGAGAGAGGTCTTGTGGGTACACGGAAGAGGGAACGCGGGAGAGGCCATTTTTGTTTTGTGGGAGGAGTCTCAAGCAGCGATCGAGCCGAGCCACGCGTGTTTCTTACGGTAGGACAGTTTTGCTGGTTGAGGAGAACGTAACCTTGAGTATCCCTGTAAGAAGATACTGCAAGCTGTGGGATAAAATACTTGTTTATCCTTTCTTACATCGGAGTCCCGTGGACGGTTTCTCCTTCTAATGCACACGAGTGAAGTCCGGGCAGTGGTTGAACTTCGACCCCCACGTCCGTAAGAAACACCGCTCCCGCTGGAGGACTGGACGTTTGTCGAAGGGTTTGAAACCAAAATAAATGGCAAGGTGGGCCAAATAGAGTCCTGTGTGTCCCCCCTCCTTCCTTGATCATGATGATGATGATGATGATGATGATGAGAGACTGAGGGCCCCCCACAACACCTGGGGCCCCACCCAACTAGAACACAACGCAGAGCTAACGATGATAGTGACGGGCGTGCAGCAGGCTGACCAGCATAGAACAGCATAGGACTGCCCCCGTTACATTGGTGCCGTGACCCTCCTGGATCCTGAGAGTGACATCAGTTGCTCGCCGCGGGAGGCTGCTGTCGTCATCAAGCCCCAGACGTCCTCAGGTATTTCTATAGACTGTACACTCATGTTACAGTGTGCTATGGAGAGGGGGTACCAGTTAGATGTGGGTGGGGGTTTACGGCTAGGTGTAGGTAGGAGTTTCGGGCAGCTCTTAGAGGGCGGGGAACCAGACACCAGAGCACCAGGACCTAGAGACCCGACCACATTTGGCACTCCTCAGTTCACCTCCACACGCTACGTAGAACGGGCCAGGCCAGGTATCAGCGAAGGGGCTGCGCTGGGTAACAGCGAGCAGCCAGTGGGTGAGTTAGCCACGCTCATTACTCAGTTAGCAGAGAAGATAGGAGAGTCAATCACTGCTAAGCTGCAGGAAACACAAATGCTTAGAAACACACACACAGACAGTGCTAGGTCTGCTGAACAGTGTTCGGAGACAGTGCCTAGTGTTAGAGTAGTAATGCAGACAGACGCTAGGGAGCCTCCTATTTTCAGGGGCGATAGCTCTGATAAGTTTACAGTTCATGAGTGGGAGAGCCTTATGACTTTGTATTTGAGGAAGCGAGCCATTCCAGTTAGTGAGCAGTCACATGAGATTCTAGCTAAGCTTATGGGGAAAGCAGGGGACGTGGTGAGGATAAAGCTGCGCAACACATCTGTCGACCACATAGCGAACCCCCAAATTATTTTTGATGTACTGAAGCAACACTTTAGTGACCTCACATACTCGAGCATGCCCCTGGCGGACTTTTACAGTACGCTGCCCAAGCCAGGTGAGGACGCTATGGAGTATTGGATTAGGCTTAATAAGACAGTGGAGGTGGCTGACGAATGCTTGAAGTGGCAGGGCCGTAGTATTGAAGAGCCAAGCCACGAGGTAAGCATGATGTTTATCAAACACTGTCCAGATCAGTCTCTTGCCAATGTTTTTAAGTTCAAGTCCGCAGGGAAATGGTCTGCTAGCGAGATCCAAGAGAGGCTTGATGAGCACATGCTGGAGAGGGAGTCCCGTGTTGCTGCAGGTGGACAACGTGAAGCAGGCGCGGTAGAGCGTAGGTTCCATTCACAGGTTCATGTCCCTGTAGTCGACGTGGCTCCCGACTTGAACACGACCGTGCCAGTGGTGCCATCTCCCGTCCCGGCTCATGCGTCATCTACACCATTTTGTGCAAGGTGTCCTACACCGTCTCCCGCACCTGTCTTCTGCGGTGATGACTATATGAGGAGTTTGGTGAGCTTGCTAGACCGTTTAGTCATAATGCAGACTCAGGTTCCAGTTAGTGCTGCAGTCTGGACACCGACGCGGACTCGACCGCCAGCTAGCGCCGCAGGGCGGGTGCCAGACGCACCGCAGCGGTTGTGCAGGGTTTGTAAGTCTCCGGATCACTCCACATTTTCCCACTGCAGCCGGGAGAACCGATGTATAAACTGTTTGTCTCCTGGTCATTGGAAGAGGGACTGTCCTCACCCTCAGCCGCCCAACCAGCTCCGTTCTCAGCCTGGTGGAAGAGCTGGTTGTCAGTCTCGTCCGTTAAACTACTAAACCCACACTTAGAGAGGGATGGTGTGGGTAATGTAGATGTATCCCTCACTGATGTCTCCGACTTGGCTAAATGGTATGATGACAAGTGTGCCAAAGCACCTCAGGGTTCGCGTATGGTCATTCAGGCGACACAGAGGATTCAGGCTTTCAGTGACTTGTTCTATGCTCCTGTTCTTGTCAACCAGAGTGTGCAGCTTAATGGCATGTTGGATACTGGCTCTATGTCTTGCAGTATCAGTGAAAATGCAGTAGAGAAGCTCCGCTCTGGGGGTGTTTTACCTGAGAAGCAGCAGCCTGAAGAGAACATTGTCTTGATTGGCTGTGGTGGTCTGGAGACTAGGCCTGATGGTTTTTATGACCTCAACATGCAGCTTTATGGTGTTTCCTTTGTCATACCCACTCTGGTCGTGCCCGGTCAGCATGATGATCTGATAGTCGGCACAAACGTCATTAAACATGTGGCCCATGTACTCAAGAGTGGTACTGAGTACTGGGACATCGCGTCCAGACAGGAACATCCGTCTAGTCCTGACGTTGAACAGTTCCTGTCCATGTTCACGAATGTAGAGCGCTGGAGGGGTGGTGCTGTTCCTGAGAAGATAGGTACTGTTAAGCTCACCCAGGCCGTGACACTCTTACCGAGGCACGAGCACTTAGTCTGGGGCAGACTTCCTGCTAAGGTGCCTATGTCAGCTGGAAGCACTGTTGTTGTGGAGCCGACAGACTCCAAGGCCATGCCACGCGGTGTCCTCGTAGGTCGACTTGTCACACCGCTCTGGGGTGATAGGTGGGTACCCATGACTGTTGTCAATCCATCTGACAAAGCCATCATGCTGAAAAGGAACTGCAAGTTGGCTGATGTTTTTCCATGCTTGGCGATTGAGGACTTTAATATTTTCCAGGGACTGCAATCAGTTGCGGGGAGGCATGAGTCCAACGCCACAGGTAGTGCCTGTCCCCCTGTCCAGCCGGCTAGGAGTTTGTCAGAGCTCGGACTCAGTGACATTGACCTCAGCTCCTGTCAGGTTAGTGAGGCATGCAAGTCCCAGTTCACTCAGCTGCTCACCGAGTACCATGACATCTTCTCCAGGGACTCTCTGGACTGTGGCGAGGTCACAGGATACACACATCGCATCCATCTGGTGGATGAGCGCCCCTTTCGCTTGCCCTACAGGAGGGTTCCCCCAGCCCACTATCAGAAGTTGAGACAGGTTCTCACTGATATGGAGGAGAAAGGGATTATCCGGAAGTCCTCGAGCGCATATGCTTCACCGCTGGTTATGGTGTGGAAGAAGGATGGCGGGCTTCGGATCTGCACTGATTTCAGATGGCTGAATGCTCGGACCTTGAAAGACGCTCATCCCTTGCCACACCAGTCAGACTGTCTTGCCGCGCTGGGTGGTAACTGCCTCTTTAGTACGATGGACCTCACCTCTGGCTTCTTCAACATCCCAATGCATGAAGATGACAAGAAATACACTGCTTTCACGACTCCCCTTGGGTTGCATGAATACAATCGCATGCCACAGGGCCTTTGTAATAGCCCTGCAGCCTTCATGAGAATGATGATTGGGATCTTTGGGGATCTGAACTTCACGAAGCTTTTGTGCTATCTTGATGATCTTCTTGTCTTCGCGCCGTCAGAGGTTGAGGCTCTGTCGAGGCTCCGCACTGTGTTTCAGAGGTTGAGGGAGAACAACTTGAAACTGGCTCCGAAAAAGTGTCATCTGCTGCAGAAGCGGGTGCGGTTTTTGGGCCACGTGGTTGATGGCGGAGGTGTGTCTGTCGATCCCTCCAAAGTAGAGGTCATCTCCAACATGACAGTGCAGGATCTCATGGAAGGTGATGGGTGCACGCCTTCTGTTCGTAGGATCAAATCTTTCCTTGGTATGGTATTTTACCACCAGCATTTCCTCCCGAACTGCTCCTCCGTGGCTAAGCCCCTGTCCGCCCTTACAGCTGGACAAAAGAGGAGGGGGAGGTCGGCTAAGGATAAGAAGCCCCATGGCAGCTTCCGTAAGCTTACCTCCGCAGACTGGACGGTGGAATGTGGGGAAGCATTTGATCTGTTGAAGACGATGTTACTGGAGTGTGTGGTGCTTGCCCATCCAGACTTTGAGGTGCCTTTCATTTTGTCGGTCGATGCGTCTTTGGACGGACTCGGCGCGGTGCTGTCTCAAGTGCCCCGAGGAGAGTCCAAGGCCAGACCTGTTGGTTTTGCAAGCAAGTCCCTCAGTGCCTCACAGCGGAAGTATCCAGCTCATAGACTGGAGTTCATGGCGCTGAAGTGGAGTGTTTGTGAAAAGTTCAGCCACTGGCTGAAGGGTCAAAGCTTCACCGTTTGGACAGATAATAATCCGCTGACTTATCTCCTAACGAAGCCGAAGCTTGTGAGATTCGCTGGGTGTCTAAGTTGGCGTCTTACACTTTCGATCTCAAACACCTGCCAGGGAAGAAAAACGTGGTGGCGGATGCCTTGAGTCGCGACCCTTTTTCCAAGCCCGTCAGTCAGAGGCTACTTAGGGAGCCCTACCCGGCCCTTGTTCAGGAAGCCGACGGGGTTGAGGGGGACTCTGTGCAGGATGTTTTCCGACTCAGTTGCCAGTCCCAAACAGTGAGTAGTGCGCGATCTGGGTTTGCTTGTGATGCAGCTGAGGTCAGGGCTTTTTGTCAAGCCAAATGTGACTGGCCTGATGCATCAGTATTCACAGCACTCAGTTTGGTCCAGCACGTTCAGCATCTGTCGGGTGGTCAGGATACACTGCCAATGTTATCCACCGAGGAGCTCAGGTTGAGTCAGGAGCAGGACCCCTGCATCTCCAAGGTGTTGCCCTTTGTCGCTGTTCGGAAGCGGCCATCGAGACATGAGAGGCATGGTGCTGACCAGAAGGTCCTCAGGCTGTTGAAACAGTGGGAGAAGTTGGAAGTCAATGATGGTGTCTTGTACAGGGTGACAAAGGACCCAGTGTCCAAGCAGAGGAGGTCTCAGTATGTTTTACCTCTGAGTCTGAAAGACAAGGCACTGTCTGGCTTCCACGATCACGCTGGTCATCAGGGCCAGGACCGTACTCTCTCTCTTGCAAGGCAGCGTTTTTATTGGCCTGACATGGAGAGGGATATCAGAGCATATGTCAGATGCTGTCGGAGATGTGTGTTTGGGAAGACCCCAGAGCCAGCTGCTTGCGCGCCCCTGGAGATCATTAAAACTTCCGCACCGATGCAGCTTGTGTGTATGGATTTCTGGTCCGCTGAGGACAGTAAGCAGCGGTCAGTCGATGTCTTAGTGGTTACTGACCACTTCACTAAGCTTGCTCACGCGTTCCCCTGCACCAATCAGACAGCGAAGCAGGTCGCCAAGAAACTCTGGGATCATGTATTCTGTGTTTACGGGTTTCCGGAGAGAATACATTCTGACCAGGGCACAAACTTTGAGAGCAACCTGATTGCAGAGCTTCTCAAGTTGGCGGGTGTAGCGAAGTCCCACACGACGGCCTACCATCCTATGGGTAATGGCGGGACAGAGCGTTTTAATCGCACGATGGGGAATATGCTCCGTTCCCTTCCGCTTCAGCAGAAGCAACAGTGGCCTCAGCAGATCCATTCTCTCACGCTCGCGTACAATGCCACTGTTCACGAGACCACGGGTTATGCGCCTTTCTTCCTGATGTATGGGCGTGTCCCAAGACTGCCGGTGGATGTTATGTTCAGGCAGGTTTTGCATGACCCTCACGTTGTTGACTATGACTCTTATGCCCAGTCTCTGCTTTCCTGTCTAAGGAGTTCAATGGAGATCTCTCAGAAGCACTCCACGGCTGAGCAGCAGCATCAGGCGCGACAGTACAACAGACACGCCAAGGGCACTGTCCTGTCTGTCGGGGATCGTGTTTTGGTTGCGAACCAGAGTGAGCGAGGGAAGAGAAAGTTGGCTGACAAATGGGAGAACGGAGTGTACATGGTTGTCGGTGTCAACCCCAATATCCACGTCTACAAGATTCAGGATGCAGAGGGGCACACCAGGGTGGTGCACAGGAACCGTTTGTTGGAGGTCAACTTCTTGCCCCTTCCTGAGTTAGATCAGGGTGAGGAGTCCAGTACAACCAGTCAGTTACTTGACTGCGCAGAGTCCGATGAGGAGGACAGTGCAGATGGCCTGACGGTCTCAGGGGATGCAGTGGGGCTAGCAGTCTCATCACTTGGAGACTCGCCTAGACTTGAGTGGGCAGAAGCGGAAGAGTTCATTCCGTCTAGTCTGGTAGTCAGTCCTGTGGGGGCCACTGCTCAGACTCCACCCAACACACACGCACCACACAACACACATGCACCACACATAGAGGAATCACACTCACTCGATGTTGGTGTTATGTCTCACACTGATTCGCACACAGAAGCACCACACTCACTCGATACAGATGTTGCAGCTCGCACTGTCTCACGCACACAAGTAGAGAGCGATGGTCGGGTTAGGACACGCACAGGGAGGGTAGTGAGGTCAGTGAACAGGTTAATAGAATCTATGGCTCAGATGCCATTTCTACGGAGTGTGAGGGTTTGAACTTTGATGGAGGTTGGAGTCATTCAAACTAGTTTAATGTGAGTTATTAGGTGTCTATCAGACAGGGTTGTTTTGGGCCAAGTGCATGGTGTGGCGTATCAGGCGTCACATTGATCTAGGGGAATACTGAGACTTGATCAACCTCATTATTTTCTGAACCTCGTAACCGAGGTAGCTCCTAAGTTGACTGGAGGACTAGGTCCTTCTTTTCACTTGTGCCAGTAGTCAGTGATGGGCTTTTCCTTTCCTCTTTCTCTTTTTATCCTGCTGTCAGGATGTTGGTGAATTTCAGGAGGGGTGAATGTAACCAGGTTAAAATTAATGTTTTTATTTTATTTTGTTTGAGTATGAAATATCACCAAATCATGTCTGTGTGCTGTTATTTGTGTTTACTACATTTTATTTTATGTCATTATTTACTTTTATGTATGTTTTACAACGACCGTCATATACGTGTACTGTCGCTTTAAGAGAGAGGTCTTGTGGGTACACGGAAGAGGGAACGCGGGAGAGGCCATTTTTGTTTTGTGGGAGGAGTCTCAAGCAGCGATCGAGCCGAGCCACGCGTGTTTCTTACGGTAGGACAGTTTTGCTGGTTGAGGAGAACGTAACCTTGAGTATCCCTGTAAGAAGATACTGCAAGCTGTGGGATAAAATACTTGTTTATCCTTTCTTACATCGGAGTCCCGTGGACGGTTTCTCCTTCTAATGCACACGAGTGAAGTCCGGGCAGTGGTTGAACTTCGACCCCCACGTCCGTAAGAAACACCGCTCCCGCTGGAGGACTGGACGTTTGTCGAAGGGTTTGAAACCAAAATAAATGGCAAGGTGGGCCAAATAGAGTCCTGTGTGTCCCCCCTCCTTCCTTGATCATGATGATGATGATGATGATGATGATGAGAGACTGAGGGCCCCCCACAACACCTGGGGCCCCACCCAACTAGAACACAACGCAGAGCTAACGATGATAGTGACGGGCGTGCAGCAGGCTGACCAGCATAGAACAGCATAGGACTGCCCCCGTTACACATGCACGTACACTACATTTCCCGATAACACCGGGGGTGGTCTGGCGACGGTCTCACCTAGCGTTGACTGTGGTGTTTTGATGTCGTCGTGAGGAGTGCAGGGAGGTGTGTCGAGGGTGTCTGGCTAGGAGGGCTGGGAGACTCGGTCTGCTTCGTCCGGTGGGCCCGGCGATCACGGCCCCTGTCTAACAAGATGCGGAAGCAGGTCAGGCTAAGCTAACTGCTATTCCATGCAGACCGGCGGGTCCGACATTCATCCTGGCTGGCGTCCGTTCCCTCGGACAGTGATTTTTTTGTTGTTTAATTTTGATATATGTATTAGTTTGGATATGTGTGTTCTTGTAGTTTTTGGGTGTGTTTTTGTCTTTGTGTTGTACTGCTGTGGGCTGGGGGCAACGGCATTTTGTTTCATTTCATTTATGCAAGTGCATGAAGTGAAACGACAAAGTGTTCCTAATTCCTTATTTTCATAGGAAAGGGAAAATTCGGGATCAATATATTGGGAAACAATTGTACTGACATTTTGCCAAAAAGAACAGACGTGAGGGAGGACATGGAGGTGATTGGTGTGACAGGAAGATGCAGAGGACAGGAAGAGATGGAAACGGATGATCCGCGGTGGTGACCCCTAACGGGAGCAGCCGAAAGAAGAAGGGTCTTGCCAGAGGGGAGTGTTTTGAAGAGACCATGGCCAGGGTAGGAAGGGTCAGCCACGGCCTTTCCTGCTCGCCTCAGTGTCCTGGAGGCGTACAGGTCATGGAGGGATGGCAAGTTGCAGCCAATCACCCTCTCAACAGAACGAATGATACACTGCAGTGTGCCCTTGTCCTAGGCAATGGCAGCAGCGTACCAGATAGTGATGGAGGAGGTGTGTTGACATATATGAAATGTGTGCTCTCAATTGTAGAAGTAAATCTTTACTCTTGTATTAACACAGGCAAACTCCATGAGTACATACGGGTACTGTGTGACGGACAATGGTAACAGCCAATGAAATGCGCTGAGATTGACACGTGGTCTGCATATGTAACAGTGCATCTGTCAATAAAGTTCCTCTTTCTACGTTGATTCCGGTAAGAGCAGAACTGACGCCCCACTGTGTGTTTATTCCTCCGTAAGTTAGAATTTTAGGTCTAGCACTGGGTATGCACGCCAGAATCGCTGAACAATTCAACTCTGACAACAGGTCATGGGCCCAGAGTTACCCAGAGATAGTTATCAAGCGATTTGCCACCGAGAGAAATATCGGAACGTACCGCGTGTGTCGGTTAGCATGCTAGCACCATGAGTAGAAGGGTCGCCGAGTCAAATAGCAGGGGCGAAAGACCCAGGATGGAAAGATCTGAGTTGATCTCGACTAGTCTTTGACGGAGATGAAAATAACTATGAACTGTGGGTGTAAGAGCCATTCTGGTGGTTCTGTATGTGGTATCTTAGTTCACCACTAGGTGGTAGTATTGTGTGGGTGTGGCTTCCTGGGGTGATTGCACTCCTCACTACAAAAGCATAGGTGTGTTTGTTACCTGGTGGTTGGGTGACGGGGAGCTGACACGGTTTTTACCGCTAAGCTGGGACACAGCACTTCTTCACACTTTTTGGTTACAGTCATGGCTTAGTTTTTTGTTCAACAATAACCTGGATTTCTGCATCGCTACAACAAACCCATCATCTTTCAACTTGGAACAATAATCTGGACAACAGCAGCGCGTCATAACCCAAGGTATCTCCCGCACCCACCCGAGCTCCTAATGTTTGTTTGAATTCGGAGCTACACAAGTAAAAACCTTAGGCTCATGGAAACCAGTCGATTTGCTCTTTGCATCGTGCATGACTGTGATTGTGAAGTTGCCCTGTTTCATGAGAAGTTTGGAAATTGAAAGTAGGCCGATTGATCTCATGTATGGAGTGAATATTTTTTGTTGACAACTATACTTTCTGAGTCCTAGTGCTACCGAGGCTGCATCAGGATATTTCACGAGTCCATCAGCATTTCAGAAGGAAAGGAAATTTACCGGGAACCGACTAACACAAGCCAAAAGGAGGTCTGGTTAGTGCACCCGCGTATTTATGTTTTTGTCTGTTGAATGGAGCTGAAATAAGATGATGTGCAGCCCGCTACGGTAGCCTCCTTCAATGGTTGTTTTGTGGATACAATTTTTCCAAAAGTAGGCTAAAGCCGATTGCAATGTGCTCATTGAAGATGGATTCTTGCCTTCTAATTCATGATGTCAAGGAATGTTGAAATGAAATGTGGATACTTACCCTCTGATTGTTGATCAATTGAGCGATTGTTTTTTGAGTGAAGAAAAATCCACCGACTGTCAAACTCAGCGCGCGTTGAAGCGTCTTAAAGTGACAGTACACATTTTTGAAAATGGGTGACAAATCCAAGGATAAACCTGTGAGTGCTATGCAAAAGCCTGCCAATGAAGTGTCTGACAATATTCCTGAAACAAGTGTTGAAAATGTTGATGTACATAATATTGGGAGAGTGCTTTCAAATGAGCCAGAGGCTACTAACAAAAGGCTAAGAAAGCCTGCTGAAAAGGGGTTGGCTTTGATTGTTGAGAGGTTGCAAAAGGACAGAAACAAATGTTTCAAAAGGGTGACCAAATTGCAAATTGAAATCAAAGAGCTCTTGGGGTGTCTGGTATCCAAAGAAAATGTGTGTGCTGTGTCAAAGAAAATTGAAAAGGTTAAATCCCTGTGTGAAACTGGCACTGAACACCATAACACATTGATCAATGAGTTTTGTTTACCTGAGGAAGATAAGGGTAAACAGGAGGCATACTTTTGTAAAATAATGGACCGCAATAAAGGTTTTATTGAACAAGTGAACACGTGGTTGACAGAAAATGAAAATGTGAATGATGATGAACTTGTGAATGATGATGCAGGGGGTCATGTTAATAAACAGGATATTCATGATAATATTCAACCAGCAGATAGTGCATCCAATTTGTCCAGCAAAGTATCTCACTCGACAAGCTCCTCAGGATCTAGCAAGTCTGCTCTGCGTCTGGCTAAGGCAGAGAAAGCAGCGTTACAGGAAAGGGCAGCTGCTCTGGCTAGGAGGCATGACCTAGAGGCACAAGAGGAGAAACTAAGAAAACAAAAGGAACAATTGGAGCTTGACACTGAGCTTGCCGTTGCCGCTGCTAGATTGTCTGTGTTGGAAGGCAGTTCTGTTGGAGGAAAGTCTGCCTCTGATGGGATGAATTCTTACCTGAAAAAAGGACAGAGGTCAGGACTCAATCTGACGGTGAAGGCATTTCAGCCTAAAGGAGAGGCTCTGACTATGAAACATGCCCCAATGGCGCCCCCTGTCTTCTCTTCAAAGGATGTGCGGCCAAAATCACAGTTGGCACCGATGAATTCCATCCGCAGGCCACATCCACAAAAGGATACTGGACCACCACACACAACTGTTATGCATCAGCCTCACAATGTTTTCACAGCTTCAACGGTTGCACCCAAAAGGCCAATGCCTACACAGGAAAATGGGCTTCAATTTGTCTGGAGCACCTCAGTGGTGCAAAATGCAAGTAACCCTAATGCCATTTGTGACATCATGCAAAAGCAGAATGAAATCACCACAATGCTGGTCCAACAGCAAATACAGTCGACTTTACCAAAAAGAGAGATGGTTCTCTTTGATGGTGATCCGCTAAAGTGTATGCCTTTCCTCAGAAGTTTTGAGCACTGCGTGGAGGAGAGAACTGGCAGCTATCAGGACTGTTTATATTTTTTGGAGCAATATACACGGGGCCAACCCAGGGAAATGGTCAGAAGTTGTATGCATATGGCACCACAGGAAGGATATGAAATGGCAAAGAGCCTGTTAAAGGAACACTTTGGGAATGAATACAAAATTGCCGCGGCCTACATGGAAAAGGCCTTTAGCTGGCCTGTTATCAAAGTTGAGGATGTTCAGGCACTGCAAGATTTTTCAAGGTTTCTGAGAGGGTGCTGTAACGCCATGATGGAGATACAGTACATGGAGGAGATGAATATCCCATCAAACATGAGGAACATTATCTTGAAGTGTCCATACAAACTGCGGGAGCGCTGGAGGTCCACAGCCTGTGATATCCAACAACAGCGAGGCTATAGGGCCACATTCCCAGACCTCGTGAATTTCCTGGAGAACCAAGTTAGGATTCTCTCTGATCCGTTTTTTGGAAATATTTCCGAGGCTCGACCTGCTGCTCCAGTAACAACACTAAACAGGAGTAAGCCACCAACCAGGAGCAATCAAGGAAGCAGTTTTGCAACTGCAATTACAGCTACCGACTGTACTATAGACTCTTCCTCCTTATCTTTGTCCTGCCGGTACTGTGAAGAAGAACACGCATTATTCCAGTGTCCAAACCTTATCAAACTCCCTCAAGCGGAGAAGATTGAATTCCTGAAAGGGAAAGCCGTTTGTTTTGGATGTTTGAAGCCTGGTCACATGTCTAGGGAGTGCAAGGGTCGCTTGACTTGTGAAGAATGCAGCTTGAAACACCCCACTCTACTACATGACCCCAACAAGGAGAAGCGGCAGGAGTCAGAGGAAACAGCCAATAATTCGATTATTAAGGCGTGTGTTTCTACTGGGGCCGGAGATGAAGACTGCACTCTGTCCATTGTACCAGTGCAGTTGAAATCTAGGAAAGGAGATAAGGTGCTACGGACGTATGCCTTCTTAGACCCTGGAAGTACGGCGACCTTCTGTACACGTCACGTGATGAGGAAGTTGAATTTTCAAGGTACTAGGACCAACATCACATTGCAAACCTTGGGACATGAAACAGTGATGGAAAGTGACATGCTTACAGGTCTGGAAGTGTCAAATTTGGATGGAAATCATTTCTTGGAGCTTCCAGTAACTTTCACACAGGAGAAAATCCCTGTCTCAAGACGTAACATCCCCACTGAAAGAGACCTCAAGAAATGGGAGTATCTGAAGGAAGTCAAAATCCCAGGATTGGATGCAGACGTGGAGATTCTTATCGGGACGAATGCACCGAAGCTCATGGAACCCTGGGAAGTGATCAATCGCGAAGGTGATGGCCCTTATGCCGTGAGGACCCTGCTAGGGTGGGTCGTCAATGGTCCTTTGAGAGGCAATGGGAGTCAGAGAGGCTGCTCAACCATTTATGCCAACAGGATATCCATCACCAAACTGGAGGAGTTATTGGTCTCTCAGTACAACCAAGAGTTCAGTGAAAAAACATTGGAAGAGAAGCCGGAGATGTCAAGGGAGGACCTCAGGTTCATGGAGATAATGAAGAGATCAACATGCAAGCAGGAAGGTCATTACTGCATGGACCTACCCTTTAAAATGGATGACATCACCCTGCCTAACAACCGGTGCATAGTCGAGCAACGTATCCAAAGTCTGAAAAGAAAGTTTGAAAGGAACAAGACCTACCAGGAGGAGTATACATCATTTATCAGTGAAATGATTGACAATGGTTATGCAGAGGTGGTGCCTCAGCACCAGTTGGACTGCCGGGATGGCAGAGTGTGGTACCTTCCACATCACGGAGTGTATCACCCAAGAAAGAAAACCCTGAGAGTCGTCTTTGATTGTGGAGCGAGGTTTCAAGGGACCTCACTGAATGACCGGCTATTGCAGGGTCCTGATCTGACCAATTCTCTTTTCGGCGTCTTGACAAGATTCAGGCAGGAGAAGGTGGCTTTGATGACTGATGTCAAGTCTATGTTTCACCAAGTGAAGGTGTCTGAGGAACATGTCGATTTCCTCAGGTTTTTGTGGTGGCCCCAGGGTGACACGTCACAGGGTCTTGTGGAGCACAGAATGACGGTGCACATTTTTGGGGCAGTTTCCTCTCCCAGCTGCGCAAACTATGCTCTTAGGAGGACTGCCATGGACAGCCAGGATGATTTTAAATCGGAAGTGGCTGACACCATCTACAACAATTTTTACGTGGACGATTGTCTCAGATCTGTACCCACAGAAGAGGAAGCCATGCAGTTGGTAGTGGACCTCACTGACATGTGCTCGAGAGGAGGATTCCAGCTAGTCAAGTGGACAAGCAACAGCCGGGCTGTACTCTCGACCATTCCGGAGTCAAAACGATCCAACACGACGAGGCAGCTGCACTTGGAGCAGGATGATCTACCAGTGGAGATGGCACTTGGACTGAATTGGTGCGCAGAGAGTGACACTTTCATGTTTAAACCTGCAGTGGAAAGGCGACCACATACAAGACGTGGCATACTTTCAGTGGTCAGTTCCATCTATGACCCACTGGGATTCTTGTCACCATTCACCTTGCTGCCAAAGCTGCTGCTGCAAGAAATGTGTCGAAGGAACATGTCCTGGGATGACCCTATACCCCAGACATTCTCGCAGCAATGGAAGGCGTGGCTGCTGGACTTGGATAAGGTGGTGGAGCTGAAGGTGGACCGCTGTATTAGACCGAAAGACTTCAGAGGACCGGTACACGCGCAGCTACATCATTTTGCGGATGCAAGTGACCATGGCTATGGCACAGTCTCCTACCTAAGGATGAGGAACCAGGACAACCAAGTGCATCTTGCCTTCATGCTGGGAAAAGCCAGAGTTGCACCCTTAAAACAAACTACTATTCCTCGCCTGGAACTTACTGCCGCTGTGCTGGCTGTAAAGGTGGATAAGATGCTGAGAAAGGAACTCTCACTTCAGCTGGAGGACTCATGTTTCTGGAGTGACAGTCAGACAGTCCTCAAGTACATCATAAATGAGACAAAACGATTCCACACGTTTGTGGTAAACCGAGTGGCTTCGATCAGGGAAGGAACAAAGGTTGGTCAGTGGAGGTACGTAACCTCAAAGGACAACCCTGCTGATGAAGCCTCAAGAGGAATGGATGTGGACAACTTCTTGGCTTGTAGGAGATGGATTGAAGGCCTAGGCTTTCTCCAAAGGCCGGCGGAGGAATGGCCAAAGCCTTTTGATCTGCAGCCCATAGCCTCTGATGATCCAGAAGTCAAAAGAGAGCTGATGGTGAATGCAGTCATCACGCAGTCTGAGGATCCAACATCCAAGCTCATGAATTACTTTTCTGAGTGGACCAAGCTCAAGATCTCAGTCGCTTGGTTTCTCAGGTTCAAAGGGGTGTTGCAGGAGCTACGGAGGAAGAGGAAAGAAGTGGGTGCTTACCTGGCTGTTACTGGCTCACCTGCGCCAGAAAAGGAAGAAGAGGAGATGAAGAAGGTCAGGAGCTCTATCCATGGTCAGCCGCTCACTGTAACTGACCTGAAAAGAGCAGAACATGACATCGTCAGCTTCAGTCAGCAAGCATCATTTGGTGAAGAGCTCTCAATGCTGCAAGATGGTGCTTCAGGAGTAAAGAAAACCAGTCCGATCTACAAGCTGGATCCTGTGTTGGATGAGGACGACGGATTGTTGAGAGTGGGAGGAAGGCTCGGTCGAGCTGCCTTACCTGAAGAGCTGAAACATCCGGTATTACTCTCCAAGTCTCAGCATATATCCAGTCTCATTTTGAGATACATTCACTGTCAACTTGGACACACAGGAAGGAACCATATGCTTTCATCCTTGCGCCGAAAGTATTGGATCACAAATGCCAACTCTGCCTGTTGGAAGGTGATATCCGACTGTGTAAGCTGCCGACGGTATCAAGGACAGGCAAGTGAACAGAAGATGGCAGACTTGCCAAAAGAGAGGATTAGTCCAGACTTGCCTGCTTTCACAAACGCAGGAGTGGACTACTTCGGACCTATTGAGGTCAGGAGAGGACGTGCCATGGTCAAGAGGTACGGAGTCATTTTTACCTGTATGGCCAGCAGGGCCGTACATCTGGAGATTGCTTACTCCCTCACCACCGACTCCTGCATTAATGCCATAAGGAGGTTCTTGTGTCGCAGAGGCCAAGTTTGTCATCTGAGATCCGACAACGGGACAAATTTTGTTGGTGCAGAGAGAGTTAAGAGAGGCGTTAGCTGCCATAGACCACACACAGATTCAGGGCGCTCTCCTCCCAAAAGGAATTGAATGGACGTTCAACACCCCCGCCGCATCCCATCACGGCGGGGTGTGGGAGCGACTCATCAGAATGGTCAGAAAGGTATTGTTCTCAGTCCTTCGCCAACAGTCCCTTGATGACGAAGGCCTTCATACTGTCATGTGTGAGGTGGAGGCTATTCTCAACGACCGCCCCATAACCAAAGTGTCCGATGAAGTCAGTGACCTGGAGGCCCTCACGCCAAATCACATTCTTTTGCTCAAAGGAAAACCCCTTCTCGCTCCCGGAATGTTTCAGGAGAGTGACCTGTACATCAGGAAACGGTGGAGACAAGTACAGTATCTATCGGATCTGTTCTGGAAGAGGTGGACGAGAGAGTACTTGCCGTTACTGCACGAGCGACAAAAATGGACGCAGTCTCGGAGAAGTTTTACTGTAGGAGACATTGTCGTCGTCATGGACCAAAGCGCTCCGCGTGGATCCTGGATCCTTGGGAAGGTAATGAAGACTTATCCCGATAAGGATGGATACGTGCGTGCTGTACAGCTGAGGACAAAGACCGGGCTGCTGGAGAGGCCCATCTCCAAGCTCTTTCTGCTGCAAGAGGCAGTATAAGGGCTTGGTTCAAGAAGGATGAGTCAAGATTGTCAAGAAAGAAGACAAAGACTCTTGTGTGCCTGTTGGGGTGCATGCTTGTATGTTTGTTAGTATGCACTTAGATTGTGTGTGGGAATGTAGGTGGATTTGGGTGACTTGAATGGCTCTTTTCCCTATCTATGTCATTGTTTCACAATTATGGGGCCGGTGTGTAAGAGCCATTCTGGTGGTTCTGTATGTGGTATCTTAGTTCACCACTAGGTGGTAGTATTGTGTGGGTGTGGCTTCCTGGGGTGATTGCACTCCTCACTACAAAAGCATAGGTGTGTTTGTTACCTGGTGGTTGGGTGACGGGGAGCTGACACGGTTTTTACCGCTAAGCTGGGACACAGCACTTCTTCACACTTTTTGGTTACAGTCATGGCTTAGTTTTTTGTTCAACAATAACCTGGATTTCTGCATCGCTACAACAAACCCATCATCTTTCAACTTGGAACAATAATCTGGACAACAGCAGCGCGTCATAACCCAAGGTATCTCCCGCACTCACCCGAGCTCCTAATGTTTGTTTGAATTCGGAGCTACAGTGGGAGACGAAATTTTTGGGCCATCTTCGGTTGCAAGGGCTAAATGACACTATTTTAAATGAGCCTACCGACGATGATGGACGGGCAGTAGATTGAGCGAAAAAGGCCGAGGTATATGCGGAGCTAATCCAGTTTCTGGATGGTAAAAGTTTGTCGCTGGTAATGCGGGAAGCAGGAGCAACGGAATACCAAAGCACAGAGTAGATGCGGAGGTGTGCTTGATCGACAGCAGAGAGCGACGCCACAACACGACGCTGACAGGCGTTGTACATCCTCTCATACCCGCAGGACATCTTTTCTGTGAAAGCAGCTACTTCCAGCGGAGCGACCGTAATCTTCAGGAAAGGAAAGGACGTTCTACGAGACAGAGACGGTACACAATTCCACATTCATGAGCATAACAGACTATGCTACTTGCACACAGTAAATGACGAATGTGATGACCAATGTAAAGCGTGTTCTGATATACAGACATGGCATGAGATTCTAGAGCACCAATTACGATGATGTTCAGAAATTACAAAATGTTGTTGATGGTATGACAATCAAGGGCAAAGTAGACAAACCTACCCTACATTGCGAAGTGTGCACTCAGGGAAAATATGTCCAAACTAGGAATAGGAAGCCTGATGTGAGAGCCAAAGCAGCTCTAGAGTTGGTACACACAGATCTAGCGGGACCAATAGACCCAGAGTCCAGAGACGGGTATAGGTTTGTGTTATCATTCACTGATGATTATTCCAGTGCAGTGTTCGTGTACTTTCTAAAAAATAAGAGTGACACAGTGCAAGCAACAGAGAAGTTTCTTGCTGACACAGCCCCATACGGGAAAATTAAATGTATCAGATCTGACAATGGTACAGCATTCATGGGAAAGAATTACCAGGCACTACTCAGCAGAAATGCAATTAGGCATGAGACCTCAGCACCATACTTGCCACACCAGAATGGTACAGCTGAGCGGAACTGGCGAACCTTGTTTGACATGGCAAGGTGTATGCTAATAGAGAGTGAGTTGCCAAAAGTGTTATGGACCTATCCAGTGCAGACAGCAGCTGTAGTGAGGAACAGATGCTTTTACAATCGCACAAAACAGACACGTTACTTAATGTTGACAGGAAAACGGCCTAACATTTCTAGGATGCAAAAGTTTGGGTCAGTGTGTTATGCCTATAAGCATGACAAGAGAAAACTAGACTCGAGGTGTGAGAAAGGAATCTTTGTCGGGTACGACAAGAATAGCCCAGCCTATGTGGTCTATTTTCCTGACAATGGGAAAGTGCAGAAGCACAGACTGGTTAAGTTTGTGACAAAATCAGCAGCAGACACAGACTGACATGACGCCTGATGACGATGACTTCGAGGTGCAGAATAGGGCTAGCAAGACCAGGCAAAATACTGATGTGAGTCCAGGATGTACTCAGAGCCAAGTTCCAGTAACTAGGCCTGAGGTGAACAGCCAAGCACAGATGGGCGAGCCCAGCCATGAGCCTACACGATACCCTTCTAGAGTGAGGAAGAAACCAGGTTATTTAAGTGAATATGTATCTGATGAGGAGAGTGATGACCAGGTACTGACGAACATAGATTACTGTTACAGACTGATGTGTAGTGTACTCCTAACATTCAGGGAAGCGGTAACCTCAACTAACTTAAAGAAATGGATTAATGCAATGGACGACGAAATGCAATCGCTCAGAGTAAATGACACATTTACCCCGACCAACTTACCTGAAGGTAAGAATGCAGTGGGGGGTAGATGGGTATATGCGATTAAGAACGATGTTGACGGATCTGACAAATACAAGGCACGGTATGTAGCTAAGGGATACAGTCAAAAGATGGGTGTAGACTATGAGGAGACATTTTCTCCTACTGCTAACTTGACCAGTATCAGAGTGTTGATGCAAAAAGAAGTGCAGGAAAAACTGATTTTACATTAGATAGATGTCAAAACTGCCTACCTACATGTACCAATAGATTGCGATATTTTCATGGAACAACCAGAGGGTTACGAGGTGAAATCTAGTACAAATGAAAAGTCGGTGTATAAGCTAGAAAAGTCATTATATGGGTTAAAACAATCAGGCAGGAACTGGAACAAAATGTTGAACGAGTATCTGAACGAAAATGAGTTTTTGCAAAATCCAGGTGATCATTGTGTTTACACAAGGGAAACAGAAAATGAGAAAGTGATTATTATAATATGGGTTGATGACTTGATTATTGCTGCCAGTGATGAAAGTGCACTGAAGGCTGTAAAGGAGATGCTCACAGCAAAATTCAAGATGAAAGACTTGGATAAATTGAAACATTTTCTTGGTATCGATTTTGACCAGTGTGATAAATGTTTGAAAATGTCACAGAAGAGGTATGTGGAAAAATGCTAGAAAGATTTGACATGCAAGATTGTAAACCTAGAGCAACACCCTGTGAACAAAAATTGAACTACACTAATGATGCATAAATGTTGAGTGATGCCAGAAAATACAAGAGAGATAGTAGGTAGCCTAATCTATCTGACTACATGTACGAGACCCGATCTAAGTTTTATAGTAAGTAAACTGTCACAGTACTTTACTGAGCCAACAGAAGAGCAATGGATTACTGTAAAACATGTACTGAGATACCTGAAAGGCACAATTGACAAGGAGTTGTGTTATAGGAAATGTGATGATGAGAAACTGTGGCTACAAGCATACAGTGATGCAGATTGGGTGGCAGACATAACTGACAGACGCAATACAACTGGTTATTGTATAAGCCTAAATGAAAATGGTCCTTTAGTTTCATGGAAAACCAAAAAGCAGCCCACTGTTGTACTGTCCACTTGTGAGGCAGAGTATATGGCGTTAGCCGCAACTACACAAGAGTGTATGTACCTAGTACAACTACTAGAAGGTATTACAGACGTCAGTATGCACCACCTAAGGTCTACGAGGATAACCAAGGTGCAATAGCGTTGGCAAAGAATCCTGTAAGCAGACAGAGATGTAAGCACGTTGATATAAAGTATCGCTTTGTAAGGTCAACTGTGAATGATGGAAAAATAAGTCTGGTGTATTGCCCAACAGACTAGATGGTAGCAGATGTGATGACGAAACCTGCAACAAAATTTAAGTTGGTTAAGTTAGCAAAGTTTATGTTTGGAGAGTAACCATGTAAGTGAAAGGTTACATGGTGCAAGGTAGAAACCTTATATTGTTCATCTTCTTAACTCAAAACATGAGAGCCAGTGGGGGTGTTGACATATATGAAATGTGTGCTCTCAATTGTAGAAGTAAATCTTTATTTTTGTATTAACACAGGCAAACTTCACGAGTACATACGGGTACTGTGTGATGGACAATGATAACAGCCAATGAAATGCACTGAGATTGACATGTGGTCTGTGTGTATATAACAGTGCATCTGTCAGTAAAGTTCCTCTTTCTACGTTGATTGCAGTAAGAGCAGAACTGACGCCCCACTGTGTGTTTATTCCTCCGTAAAGTTAGCATTTATTTCGGTCTAGCACTGGGTATGCGCACCAGAATCGCTGAACAATTCAACTCTGACAAGGTGAAAATGGACTCAGCGATGGCAGTGTAAAAGTGCACCATCATAATTGGCTTTGGTAGGTTGAACTTTTTCAGCTGCTGCAGGAAGTACACCATCTGCTGTGCCTTCTTGGTGAGGGAGCTGATGTTCAGCCCCCACTTGAGTTCTTGGGTGATGATGGTGCCCCAGAAGTGGAGGGATTCGACAGTTTCGACTGGGGAGCCACACAAGATGATGGGGGCAGGTGGGGCTGGGTACTTTCTGTCTGAAGTCCATAACCATCTCAACTGTCTTTAGAGCATTGAGCTCCAAGTTGTTTTGGCTGCACCAGGACACCAAATGGTCAGTCTCCTACCTGTAGGCCGACTCATCCCAATCAGAGAGGAGCCCAGTAAGGGTTCACTCCCTCTGCCAATCCGGGGAGGGCTGCAGACTACCCCATGCCTCCTCCGATACACGTGGAGTCGTCAACCGCTTCTTTTCACCTGACAATGAGGAGTTTTGCCAGGGGGACGTAGCGTGTGGGAGCATCACGCTACGTCCCCCCCCCCCAGTTCCCCCTCCCCCTACGTCCCCCCCTCTGGTGCTAGTGCACCAGAGGAGGTGCTAGTGCAGCGACCAGGACACATACCCACATCCGGCTTCCCATCCCACCCGCAGACACAGCCAATTGTGTCTGTAGGAAGACACGGCCAATTGTGTCTACAGGGAAGCCCGACCAAGCTGGAGATAACACGGGGATTTGAACCGGATATCCCGTGTTGGTAGACACTTCTTCAGCACCGTTACGCTACCCGGACACTCGGAACAGTTGAAGTTTAGAGTAGGCAACATCCCTGTGTGACGTCACTCACTCAAAAGGCTGAACATTCCACGCAATACTGATTATAACCTCAAAAACTGAGAAAAAAAGCATAAAATTTAAACTAATAATTCAGAAACTAAAATATATCAGAAATCTAAATGTAGCTTTCATAGTTCATAGTCTTGTGACCCGTTTAAAGTTTAAATGCGGCATGTAGCTAAAAATCTGCGGAAGTATTTGAAGTTCAAATTAAGTATGTTTGAGGAGGAATTGAACATTCCCTCCATTCACTCCCATTATAAAAAATGTGCTGAAAAACGTGGACTATTTTAGAAAATGTAAATATTATAAATAAGTTGAATGTAAGCAAAAATGTCCTTAAAGGGCTGATCATTTTTGATATTTGAATGACTTCTGTAGCTGAAAGTATGACAGTAGTAGTTAGAGTCCAAAAAACGTGGAGAATAAAGACAAATGCAGATAAATGGTGAGAAGAGCATGTAAAATAAGACCTGGATTTTCAGAGAAAAACAGAAACGACCTTTTTTATTTAACTTGCTGTAATGTCCTCAATTCGTACTTTAATGGGGCAAACGATACAGCAAAATGTTCGTCGACTTCTTGTGGCACTTAAGTTGCGAAGATCTAAGCTGTGTGATGTATAGTTTTTGATATAGAGGCATTTAATCGGGGGGGGGTGCGCCTCCACAGACAATCGTTTCTTATTATACATGTTGCACTTACTACCCAATGTAAAACTTAACTCGTACTGAAAGTTCAACACTTTTCAGTGAATTTCAGGTCATATGCAAAATTTCAAATCAACTGCTTGAAATTTAACTTGTGTTTTTGTTTCTTCTTCCACGTATTTATCCTATTTTTCATCGGAACATGAATACGTGTCGTCCAGCCTTTCAGCTTCTGCAGGCAATGCCATTCAGCTCCATGCTCAGACAAAAACACTGAAGTCCTCACCTCTTTAGGTTGCAAAGGGTTTTTCTTTTAGGAATGCATTTCAACGGCCAATTTGCTCAACAGCAACAGAGCTGACTCGGCAGTCGAGCTAGCCGGCTGCACAGCCTTCTGTGCTGACAGGACAGCAGACTCCGGCAAGATCCGCGGAGGAGGTTTGAGTATTTATGTCAATAACTCTTGGTGCAACAATATAAAGATCGTCGAAAGGCACTGCTCTGCTGATCTCGAGCTCCTTATGATTCAGTGCAGGCCTTTTTACCTGCCCAGGGAGCTAACGGCCATTACCATTGCCGCTGTATACATCCCCCCACATGCTAATGCTAAGGTAGCACTTAAGCATCTACAATGTGCCATCAGCAGACAACAGACAAAACACCCGGACAATGCCTTTATCATAGGTGGTGACTTTAATCAGGCTAACCTCAGGGCTGTATTGCCCAAATTCCATCAGCATGTCTCCTGCCCCACTAGGGGACAAAACACCCTGGACCATTTCTATACAAACATCAAGGACTCATACAAAGCTACTCCCTGCCCTCATCTGGGGCATTCTGACCACCTCTGCCTGTTCCTGGTCTCAGCCTACAAACCCTTAATAAAACGGATCAAGCCAGCAGTAAAGACAATCACTGTCCGGCCAGAAGGAGCAGTCTCTGAACTCCAGGACTGTTTTGAAAACACAGACTGGAGTATTTTTGCACATTCAACTACCCATGGCTCCCATATAGACATTAATGAACAGACATCTGCCATACTAGCCTACATTAACTTTTGCACTGAGAGTGTCGCAACAAAAAAATCAGTCCGCACCTTTCCAAACCAGAAACCCTAGATGACCAGTGAGGTCCGGCAGCTGCTGAAAGTCCGGGATGCAGCATTCAAATCAGGTAACTGTGAGGCCTACAGCGCAGCCAAATCCAACCTAAAAAAGGGCATCGGAACAGCCAAACATAAATATTCCCTACGAATAGAGGACCACTTTCACAATAACTCTGTTCCCCGGCGAATGTGGCAAGGCATTCAGTCTATCACAGACTACAAAAGCTCTAATCGCGGTCCCACCGTCCATGATGCCTCCCTGCCAGACAAGCTAAATAATTTCTATGCCCGCTTCGACAAGGACAATACTGACCCAGCCACAAAAATCCCCAGCCACCCAGAAAACCAGGTGCTCACTCTATCAGTCGCAGAGGTCAGAGAATCACTGCGCAGAGTGAACACACGGAAGGCTGCCGGACCAGGCAGCATACCGGGTTGGGTCTACTGGGAATGTGCCGACCAGCTGGCTGAGGTCTTCACACCTGTATTTAACCTCTCACTGTCCCAATCTAAAGTCCCGGCATGCTTTAAGACTACCTCTATCATTCCTGTCTCCAAGAAACCAACATCCACATGTCTGAATGATTACCGACCCATAGCACTCACCCCCATTGCCATGAAGTGCTTTGAAAGACTGGTTCTCGCTCACATCAAAAACATTATCCCCCCCACATTCGACCCACATCAGTTCGCCTACTGTCCCAAAAGGTCTACTGAGGATGCCATTGCCACTGCCCTACACATTGCTCTGACCCACCTTGAACTTAACAACACATACATCCAGATGCTGTTTGTAGATTACAGCTCTGCCTTCAACACTATCATCCCCGCCAAACTAACCACCAAACTCCTCTCCCTTGGCCTCAACCCCTCCCTCTGTAACTGGATCCTGGACTTCCTGATCAACAGACCTCAGTCTGTTAGGTTAGGTGACCACTCCTCCTCCACCCTGACCCTCAGCACAGGTGCCCCTCAAGGCTGTGTTCTGAGCCCCCTCCTTTTCTCTCTCTTCACCCACGACTGCCTGCAAACTCACCCCTCAAATGTTATAGTTAAGTTTGCAGATGGCACCACAGTCATTGGCTTTATCACCAACAATGACGAGATGGCCTACAGAGACGAGATTGAGCACCTCACGTCATGGTGTACTACCAACAATCTTGTCCTTAATGTGTAGAACACGAAGGAGCTGATTGTGGACTTCAGGAGGTCTAGAAGCTGCAGCCACTCCCCCATACACATCAATGTGGTGGAAGTGGAGCGTGTTTCCAGCCTTAAATTCCTTGGAGTCCACATCAGCGAGGACCTTTCGTGGACATTAAACACCCAGGCCCTTGTGAAAAAGGCCCAACAACGCCTGCATTTCCTGAGGAGGCTGAGGAGCGCCCGTGTACCCCCCAAAATTCTCACAAACTTCTACCACTGCACCATAGAGAGCATCCTGACCATCTGCATCTCAGTGTGGTACGGCAACTGCACCTCAGTAGACCAGAAAGCTCTGCAGCGGGTCGTCAAGGCAGCCCAGCATATCACCGGTACCCAGCTCCCAGCCATAAAAGACATTTATCACAAACGCTGCCTTCGAAGGGGTCTGAGCATCAGCAGAGACCCCACCCACCCCAACCATGGACTATTCTCCCCCCTGCGCTCTGGGAGGCGCTACAGGAGCCTCAGAGCTCACACTACCAGGCTCAAAAACAGCTTCTTTCCACAAGCTGTTGCCCACCTGAACCTGGCTACCCACTGAATGTCTGTAGATATTTTTAAATATTTTGTACTCCAGCTCTTTTTTTTGTAACTTATTTTTAGCTTTTGGTCTTCATGTGTGTATATCTTATACTGTGTTTGCTGTGTTTGTCTGTGTCTGTCTTGCACTATTTGGTGAAGCCACAGCCCTCATTTCATTTTTAACATGTGCCTGCACATTGTTTTTAATGACAATAAAATTGAATTGAATTGAATTGAATTCTTCTTCTTCTTTTTAAATTTCCCCCTTTTTTCTCTCCAATTGTACTTGGCCAATTACCCAGCTCTTCCGAGCCGTCCCGGTCACTGCTACACCCCCGATCCGGGGAGGGCTGCCGACTACCACATACCTCCTCCGATACATGTGGAGTCACCAGCCGCTTCTTTTGACCTGACAGTGAGGAGTTTCACCAGGAGCTTTGTCCAGGGGGGCGTAGCACATGGGAGGATCACGCTATTCCCCCCAGTCCCCCCCCCAAACAGGTGCCCCGACTGACCGACCGACCAGAGGAGGGGCTAGTGCTGCGACCAGGACACATACCAAGCCGGAGGTATTCGGGGATTCGAACCAGCGATCTCCGTGTTGACAGGCAACGGAATAGACTGCCAAGCTACCCGGATGCCCACAGCTCCCACGTCTGACAGTAGGCAAAAATGCTTCGGCTCCCAGTTTTTTCAGCAATGCAATGCATTTCAGTTTTTTTTCAGTGAATGCAGTTAAGATTTCAGCATTTTCAGCTTCTTTAGGTGCTGACTTCAGCTTACAACTCTGCCACTATTACTCTTTCGCTTGCAGGATTTTTAGTAAATTAATGCAATTGCATTTAAGCTTTTTCAGCTAATTCAGCTCAAATTTCTGATTTTTTTCAGCACTTTTCTAGCTTCAGTAAAGATTCATAAAACACAAATGAAAAGTAATGCTTATTTTCATGGGGAAAAAAAAATCAATCAATCAACCAAACAAACAACAAAAATATAGCCGCAATTGACAATTAGCGGGTTCCAAGGATCTGATAACCCATGCGGTACATGCGTAACCTGGACCTATTTTTGAATATGAAGTGGCATTTTTAGTGTCTGAGATCCTGATATTTGGTTTGATTCATCAAGGCTCAAGGAACATTAAGAAAGTGCATTTTTTATCTAGGGAAATTGGTTTGGGAATTAGCCAATTATTTAAAAGGGCTAAGTATCATGCCCCCATGTAGTTAATTGGGATCAATGCTTGTGACTAGGGTCCGTAGGGCACATGGTACTTACATTCCAAATTTGGTCCAAGAGGGTTTTCTTTTAGTTTTTGAGATACTGACACTTTTGAGGCAGAATGATGAAAAAAATAAATAAAAATTATAATCAGCATAGATCCACTAGGATTCCAGCACTGCATATTTTGGACCCCTAACAAAGCAAAACAAAATTGCCTTAGGGCACTCTCCAAATGTTCTTATTCACAGCCAAACAGGATATAAAGAGGAGCCTCGTTAAATGGCTGAATTCAGTAAATTAACACACTCTTTAGAAATGGAGAGAACATAAGTTTTCTTAATTGAATAAGAGACCTCCTTGGCATTCTGTTTACTACCATATATGCGTTTGTGCTTGGGGATTCTTGACGAGTGCTTGTTCTTTCTTCTTTCTTTTTCTGGTCAGGAATAGAGACAAAGAAACACATACACACATTTTTTGCACATACAAACACACACACACGGCCACACACACAACCCCCCCCCCACACACACACACAGGGTTAGACATGGTTGCAGCGGGCAACGGCCTCTCTGTAAACAGATAGGAAATGTATTGAGAGCGAGTGTCCGTCACACCACTGCCCCTGAAAGGGAGCCATTCATTTCTTCCACTCGCACAATGGTAGTTGTCTACGAAGCCCAAACAGTTTAGAAGTAATTACTAATGTTTTCCCTAGAAGGTGATTACTTTGCCACACTTGGCAGCCATTGTCATCGGCTGCGCTTCACACTCATCAGCCCCACAAAGAGGAGAAGTGCTCGATTGGTGATGAGCCCTCTGTGGCCCAGGGTGAATTTAAAAGTGCTTGTACGAGGCACTTTTAGGAGATTAACTTGCTATGAGGGCTACCTGCCATGGACACATTCCCTGTATTCATGGCGAGAGCACAAAGACATTTAAACAGGGGCGCAGCTGCATGAAAGCAAATGGTGAATGGGGATAATGGTCACAAAAGACAACAAACCTCAAGTGTAGAGAAATAAAGTGTCCTTTAAGATGGGAGGCTTCCATTCAACGCCAGAGCGTTTCCTTCTTTTGACCATTGAGGATTCGGCCACTCCGCCACCCGAGGCCCCAATCTAATTATTTTTGGACAAGACGTGTTTTGGTGCAAACTGGCAAAGAGGGAACACTGCTCTGGACCAAAGTGCACTTTAATTCAATCGTTCTATTTGACAGATTCCCACTTCAAATGGACATCACCAACCAACAGGCCGGCAGCAGACCGACATAATCAGGAGGCTCCTAGCAAGGCTTCAGGCCTCTTCGCTTGCAAGAAATAGCCCAAAGAGCCCTCCCACTTATACCATGTGTTTTGAGTGGATACAAGTCAGTTTATGTCTCATTTATTTTCACGTCTTAGTTACTGTGTATTTTAAGAAATGAAAAAGCAGTGTAAAAGTGTTCAACTTTTTTAAAAATTTTAATATTTTGTATTTTTCTAGCCTCAAATGTAAATTAAGCTGCGGCCATCGGCATCATATTCTATCCCATTCATTAAGGGAATAGAGAGAGAGAGAGAGAGAGAGAGAGAGAGAGAGAGAGAGAGAGAGAGAGAGAGAGAGAGAGAGAGAGAGAGAGAGAGAGAGAGAGAGAGAGAGAGAGAGAGAGAGAGAGAGAGAGAGAGAGAGAGAGAGAGCATTCATTATGGGAATAGAGAGAGAGAGAGAGAGAGAGAGAGAGAGAGAGAGAGAGAGAGCATTCATTAAGGGAATAGAGAGAGAGAGAGAGAGCGAGAGAGACCGACAGGCAGAGCAGGAGAGAAAGAACTGCATGTGCTCCTCCTTGCCTTAATGTGAAAATTGCTCATGCCATTATTTCAGGGTTATGGATGAAAAAGTGGAGAATGAATGGGTTTGCTTAATATAACAGACATGGGATACCACATATGGAGAGACAGGATGGGGGGCCAGACTTCTTTGCCTGTGCTCACACAGTGGAAAGGCCCTGACAGGTGTGCTTTTGTATACGCATGTGTGTGAGTGTGAAGCTGATGTGCAATGAGTATGCGTGCGTGTGTGTATGTGTGTGAGCATGCTTGCCTATGTGTTTGTGTGCACGCATTCGGAGCTGGATGTGGACAAATACTTGATGTTGTGAGGCGTGTGTGTGTGTGTGTGTGTGTGTGTAAGCTTGGGGCATGGCTGGGTGTGTTTTAAGCCCCTCTTAGTTGTGTTGCCACTCCCTGGCTCCCTGGTGAAGCGAGGGGCCTTTTCATTCCATATTGGACTGGTCTCATAACAGGCACACACTCCATTACTGACCTCCACATGGACTCAAGGACAAACTGATCCTGAAAGAGTGAGGGAGACGGAAATTGTGACCAGGGAACATGTGTACACCCAAAGGCCAGCGGTAGGGATGGAGAACCACCTAAATAAAGTAAGTAGCTTGGGTGGTTGAAGTATTGACTCTTACAACCAGCTGGTACATCTCAACCTGTGGATTAGTGATAAACTATGCAATGAAGTCTTTGAAATCATCCAGCATCTTGGAGCATAGGTAAGCTTGTTAACAACATTTTCTCTTAGTTTTGAATTTATTTTTTTTTTTGGTCTTTTTGATAGATTAAAAAATGTCTCATGTATTAAAGAAGAAAGCATACTGTGACACTTTCTTGTGTGTACACAATGATATCCTGTGTGTGGATAATGCCAGGCACAACAGTGTACCAGCTGATAACGCCTCACTGAGGTGGTTTCACCTCTAATTTTGACGTCAAAGCCCTGGGCAGTGTGGTAAATGACTTAAAGGTCAAGGGTCACCTCATCCTAGCGTACTTAAACCAGGGATTAATCCTAAAGTGGCATTTGGATAACCTCTAATTTCTACTGTTGGACGCGTTGGTTGGACAAATGTTTGTCTGTTTTTCCCATTATAGAAATGCACAGGTAAAAAAAACCAGTCAAAGAGCGACTTTGCTTCGATTCCAGAAGTCAACGTCATCTGGTGTAATATTACATCTGACCACTAGATGTCAGGATGTGACTGGTTACTGAATACTGCCCCCCCCCCCACAGCACCTGAGGGGGAACTTGAGAGTAGCCTGCACATGGTGTGACAGCTTCCCCAGGAAGCTCGGGTGACATTTGCCTCACTTAATGACACAAGCTAATTAATCATTAGCGGTCCCAGAGGTATTCCTGTTAGAGAAGCTTTGTCGTGCCTCTCCTCAGTAGGGGGTCCCTGCCTCAACATGTTATGTATGCATAACTGCCTCATCCAACGCTAAAACATCTTAATTCTTACCCGTTTAGCTATTTTGACTGAACTACACTTGCTGTTTTTTGACTCTTCCCCTCCCATAAAGTGTATTGCACACTTAAGATTGGGCTATGGATCCTCCTTGCCTCTGTAAGGTACAGCTTATCTGGTATTGGAGTTGTCTATGATAAGATGTTATTACTAGTTGAAAGAGCAGACAAGGGGGGGGGGATTTGCTGCACCAATTATTTTAACCACATCATTTTACCTTTATCACGGCCAAGCGAACATATTTAGACAGAAGGTTGATAGTAGGACTAGTAACGGTGATATCGCTACGTATTTTGTACCGTTGTCCTTAGCTGCTTTCTCTTATAGGCTGACAGTGGCCTGTTAGTTTTTTCACAGACTGGTATGTGTTTGTTTCTACAGTCAAAAGCCATGGATTAAAAGAAGATCACTCAATAGCTATCAAACTCCAAAATAAAACAACAAAAACAAAAAGAAAACTTCTTTTACCGTGGATATTCCTCTTTTTGTAAAAAAAAAATAAGGGAAAAAAAAAGAACTTGCTTAGGTGATAGATCAGATGGATTCAAGCTAACATGGCTGTTTGGGTTATAGCTAATTGTCTCTCATGGGGTGAAGCTCTCTCTAGCCATTCTTTGAGTCCAAGAGAAAAGTGAGAAAAGCCTTTGTGAAATTATAGAGAAAGCGAAATCTCCTGTATGTATCTCTTGCCCCTATGCATAATTACCTCCCCAGTGGGTCTCCGACTGATATGGAAAAGACGAAGCCTGGTTGTCACGTACTCGGCAGCTGCAGGTGACCCACCCCGGTTCCCCCTTCACCTATGGCCTCCCTCCACAGAGGAGTGCAGGGTTATGATGGCTTGCATCGGGCCATTGGATGCACTTGGTGATGAGGCGCTAGGCTGCAGGAGGGCTTTGAGAAGGTTAGAGGTTTTGGGATGAGACTCAATATACCCTTGGGATAGCGTGACCCCTGAGACCTGTTAACTGGACTCTGTGCTTTGTACTGTGACTTAGAATCGTTGCTTTGTTTGGTTTGGAGAGATAGCAACTTGCCTGGCAGCTCAACCGAAAAACTGATCTAGATACATGCAACAGTGGTGGGGCTATGGGCACAAACCTACCCAACCATGCAATGATTCTTGCACTGTACCCACTGGTACCAACTAAATGTAAACTTTTCCGTATCGTTATCAGCATGGCTACTGTGTGCAAACCTGTAATCTACCATGGGAAAACACTCTGTCGCCCTTTAATTGCATATAGTTCTGTCTTTCTGGAACCATTTGCACAAAGGGTAGTCAATTCTGTCTTTGTACATGGACAAGAAAATGAAGGGTCTCCATTTCATTTCGGCATTTTTATGTCCAATACACTTGAAACTAGAAAACTATACATGTCCAATACACCGGAAACTATAAAATCCACTGTGGCGACCCCTGAAAAACAGGGAACATGCCGAAAGAAGAAGACA
Source organism: Lampris incognitus (assembly GCF_029633865.1). Taxonomy (NCBI): domain Eukaryota; kingdom Metazoa; phylum Chordata; class Actinopteri; order Lampriformes; family Lampridae; genus Lampris; species Lampris incognitus. Next base: position 30,519,195 of record NC_079211.1, on the reverse strand, counting down.
CTTGATTTTTTTAAGGGTTTTTTTTTTTTGCATTGGTAACCATGCTATGTAATTTGCAGCTCTTCTGTTGAAAGGTCATTTTAGAGACCCATACAGCCAGTAGAATCGCTTTGTTTCATCAGAAAACCTCCTCACTGAGATGCAAAGGAGACCAGTGTGAGGCTTTGTAGCCTCTGCTCTGCCAGGTGCCATTTACTATCACTTGGATATACACAGAGATCCTTCATTCCCACTCTAATCACGGCCATGATTTCACTCTCCCATTGCACGCCATTGCAATTCTGCTACTACAGAACACACTGACAGGCAGTGAGTATATTAAGTAAATCTGACAACTGAGCTATGGTGGAATTAACAAGGGTTTTCAAACCAACACTGGTTCTTGTTAACTAACAACATATGTATATGTATGCATGCAAGTATGGATAGATAGATAGATAGATAGATAGATAGATAGATAGATAGAGAGAGAAAGGTCTGCTTGAGATTTCAAACCATTGATCCTATGAGACATCCTCTCAGTTTCTGATGTTCCAGCAAAAAGCTGAGGAGATGGATCATGACCAGACAATGGAGTGTTGTGTTACTGTAGTTATCATTGCAGCAGGTGAGCCCAGACAGTGTAAAGCTGGATTCGCTGCTATGCTTGTACACAAAGCCTCCGCCTCTGTCTAGGAAAACACCGGGGCGTGTCCCTCCTGTGGGAACTCCATCTGCAAGCCCATAGTGATGGCACCACCCCTTCCTCCACACCCATCCCCGCTCACTGTCAAGGATACCCATGCACACGCACATGCACACGCGCGCGCACACACACACACACACACACACACACACACACACACACACACACACACACACACACACACACAAAAGAGGTACTCTGTGAGCAAACTTACTTTCCTCCCCAGCGGAAGCAGAGTTTTTCCCCTGGAACATATTTAACAATGCATACTCTAGTCCCGTCCCATCTCAGCAGGAAGCCACAGGAAACAGATGAGGGCTAGTCAGGTTGATCAGGAAAACCTAAATGCAGTCTACCTATCGTCGTAGTGCACCTGACTCAGGCTGCCAACCGCTGGGATGATTAACAATGAATCAACATCATTTTCTGTAGAAAGCAGTGTTTGGACTTGAAAGAGCCTGCCATGGAAGCTGATGGCAGAGATAGCGGGGAAAAAGGGGAGGGGAATCACTTGTCGCTTGGTGGAGCTTCCACCCCTCCTGCATTCTGGTAGAGACAGCCATTCACCCCACATCTATCAAGCTCCATGCATGAAATTGCCTTTTCAAGTCAGCAAGTGGTGGATTTGTACTGGGGCCTTAAGGATAGCTTATTTACTCACTTGTTTATGGTGAATCAAAGTGAGGGAAACTTTTTCTACTCAGCCCCAACCCCCTTTGCAGTTGAAGCTTCTTAGCTGCAGCTCTTTCATGGTGTCAGGGGCGGGGCTAAGCGTTGCATGTGATTCTCTATCTCCAGGAACCCCGCAATTACATCTGGCACAACTCTGCATGAAGTAATGCTTTATAAGCCTTTGTGCATCTCGGCTTTGAAGAGCCGCGGCCTCCTATAAGTTTTCTTTTTGCCCCCCACCCCCCCATTCTACAGCACCCCCCACAACCCCATCCCCCTCACCAACAGCTAGAGACTCAAGACAGAATGTGATGTGATGTGTCGTCTCTCTCCCCAACACAAAGCCCTGGCCCATTGGACACACCTTGGACAGCACAAAGGATGAAAAGCACGACGAGGCTTGGACACGCAGGACTGCGCTGCCAAGCCCGATAAAGACGCTTCAAAAGTCGAGCAGCAAACACTGGCCTTCTTCTCTTCTACTTTCTCCCCTTTCTTCCCAGGGCCCTGTAGTAGGATGAAAAAAAAAGGAGCAAGAGAAAGAAAGCGAGGCAAGGTAGTAAAAAAGGAAAAGATATTTTTGTTTTTCTGTGCTTTTGTGCATGTGAGCCTCTGAACAGGGTGACGGATAATGTTGTGTCTGGGGCAGAATGGAGATCATTGTAAATTTGTGTATAAACACATAGATTAGTGTGTGTATGTCTGCTTTTGGTCAGAGTGCATGCAGGATTAACCAAAAAAACATCCTGGCTTTGAGCCAGACGACCCATAAATAAACTCCGCTACCCCGTCTTCAATCCCCCTTGTCTCTTCAACCCCCTTCTCACGGGGGCAAGTCACGGCTAGATTGGACTTCCACTTGGCCTGGAAATCAGTGCCATTTCGACGTGTACTCCAATATCAATCACAGTTGGCCTGTTTGTGAATGCACACAAAGTAGGGTAATATGGCAATAATTTTAACAAGTCATTAATTCACTTTATGGAGCTTGTGTGCGCTTTGGGTGGAAGAGAAATGCCACGATGATTTATTTTCCACAAGCCGATAATGAATTTAGATGGAGAGAGGATTAGAAATGTAACTATACATTATCCCCCCCACCCCTTCCCCCTCAACATATTAACAGAGAATTGTCAAGAAGTCAGGAATTTTACAAAGTCCTCGAGCTCCCTTCTCCTGCTGCTCTCTGTCTGTCTGTCTGTCTGTCTGTCTCCCTTTCTCATTAAAACAGATGGCGTTTTATGCTGAACACAATCAGGACTATTCAGCGTCAGGCTGGAGCAGGCCCTCCCCACCTGCGCTCAGCCCCAATCACATCCTAATGAACACATTGGGAGCAGTCTGTTCCAAATTATTCCCAGTAGGAGCCAGGGCCACAGGTAACCCCCCCCCTCGCACCACCACCACCACCCTCCTGCCATCTCACTCTGCCCCTCCACCTCCACCTTCACCCCCATCTCACCAGTCAGTCTTCTGCCCCACCCACCGAAACAGACACTGGCTCCAGTGCCTTGCCCCTCTGCCCTGGCTCTTAATCAAATCAAGATTCGTATCTCTGAGTTGTCAGCATTCCAACACAGTTCAGAGAGGCTGCGCGTGCTGCGACAAGCATATATGTTACATGTGGAGAGATATGGATTGACAGCCCGGTATGTTTATGTGTCGGACCCGAGCTGGTTCTATCTGATATGGCACCGAGGGCTCCTTCGCCACTTGGGTAAAGGGATATATACTTACTTTTACTATTAATCATCTCGCTCACCTGTGTGCACAAAAACACACATACTTGAGCATACATCCATGCAGAAATAACAGACACTCTGAGGGATTGTCAGAGGCCTGAGTGAATACGTTGGTGTTCTGTGCTAACACCATCAGGCCTTATCTGTGTGCTGTAACAGTGTGATTCCCCTGCCTAAGAGAGCACCATTTATACATTCGTTCTCAGATCATTTACATTTTCAGCTTCATGCAAGCAGTGTGTACAGCACGTGGGCTCGATTCAGTCATATTTTATTTATGAAATGAGAATGAATACAGGAAGAGGAAATTTGATATGTTTTTTACTATGGTGCAGCACACTTGTAACACACTCCAACTTAGTATCTCTTTTCTAGTTTGTGTGTGTATATGTGTGTGTGTCCAGTGAAGGGAAAGTAGTATATCCTAAGTGTTTGACACCAGAAGTGTGCTGTGGGCCAAGAGCCCTGACATTCCAACACACCCACAAACATCCCCAGGGACAAAAGGGTGAAACCGGGGCGCCTGCCTCATCCTGTCCCATCAATCGCCATATAGGATCTCAGAAAACACAGGCCTGTTACCAGCCCCCGCGCGGGTGTCCATCACTCGATTTGACAGCAGCGCTGGCCCGCTGACTGTTCCTCCAGACTGTCCCTCTCTCGGTCAATCTGCACCTCAATTGGCCCTGTGCTGGTGGGTGATGCTTGCTCCTTCTGCCGCATGTCAAAAAAAGGCCAGGAGCCACAGAGGAAGTGCAAATATCCTCTAATGGCCTTGATCCAGATGGATGCGCCCATGACAATAGAACCCCGTGCCTGTGGTTCAGGTTTTTTGTCAGCGAGCAGCACAGAAGCCACCACAATAACACAGCAAAATTATGCATGCAGGACAAGTACCATTGACATGTTAAAGAGTATTGCCAGTTGCTATGATAATTAAGTTAGCTCATTCCAAGGCAGAGGGCTCCTTTCTCTTAACGTCTTTTAAAGGCACCGTGAGCACACAAGGTAGGCTTCAAAACAATGGGTGGAGGAGAAATAATAGGATTCAATAGGTCACCATTTCTCTACCCATTCACTATTTAACACAGGGCCATATATCTCTTAGTGAATACGGTTTGACGGGGTTGCCTTTAGGAAAGTGTTATGTGGTTTTGTTTTTTTGTGTGTATGCATGTATACCAATTACTCAGGGCCCTGACAAGCAAAGCTACATACACATCCTAGAGTTTTTCAAAGGATACGATAGATTAAGGAAGAATGGAGTATGACATTTTCAGATGGCCTCTTTGCATTATAACACTAACAAACATCGAATTGTCTCTGTGGTGAAGTCGGGGTTTTGAACTATTACAGACACGGCACTAAAAATATCACTGGCAGTATGCACCAGTGTGTGAGTAATACCCCATTTGCCATGAGTGAATGTTGACCTGTTTAAGCAAACACTAGCATCAATGGCATTCCCTCTGATCACTTTGCTCTTGACTGGGATGTTTGGTTATGTCAGGGGGTGTCTGATCTCCCTCTGCCTCCATCAGGTTTCATTGAGCGGAGCTACTTTCTGTACAGCTGGGGCATGTTTGGCCAGTAACGTAAAACCAGGAAGCCTTTGAAACTTGACAGAGGCCTCTTCAGGAAGAGGTTGGAAGTTCACCAGCATTGAGATCACTAGAGACTCAAAAGCTTTCTCCTCGGACACACTGAGGTGGGTCAGGGACCCCAGAAACCACTTTCCCCTCTGCATCCAGGCCGCTATGGAATGAACTGGGAATAAGTCAGTGTGTGTGTATGTGTGTGTGTGTTTCTAAGTGTTTCTGTTGTCTCCGAGTATGAAGTACATGTGTGTCCTGATAACAAATTTCTATGAATTTCCATCAGTTTCATAGTCTTTCAGCTGATGCATCAGCAATAGGCCATCAATATTGTCTCTAACAGAGAGGAGCACCCTTCATTTAAACCAGACATAATGCATGAAGTTTGTATGCACTGCCACATTAATTTTTATATTTCCTCTAACTGGTGCCAACCTGCTGGAGCAGACAGGCGCTGAGTGGAAGGATTACAAAGCGCGACTCTAGCACATTTAGGGCAGGTCGTCAGTGTTAACAAGATGGTGGTTAATGGTACAGCGTTACGGCGGTGGTCGCATGTATAATTAAGCTGCTGTTGTATTTGTCATAAAAATCTCCGGGGGTGCAGGAAATGTTGCAGGAGCTGTTTTCACTTTGAGTAGTGGAAAATTAGAAACCGTCAAAACCTCACAATGTTGTTTTGACATCATTCCAATGTTTATGGATTTTCCTGCATGTGGTTGAGGTCGGGGTATTAAAAATCACTTTAAGTGCCTCACCTTGTGTTTGTTGGGGGAACCAAGGTTGCAATGTTTGCACAATGCAGATTTCCCCTTCTGGGAGGTCTTGCCTCCAGTGATGCAGCTTGAGAAACATGTTGCCTGGCCACCATCAATGGATGTCTGGCTCCTAATTGCATTAATCTTGGTTCAGATGGCAGTGGCTGGTTGAAGTACTTCATAGCAACATTTGATCAACTTATTCTATATCTATTCACGTCATTAGTTGGGGATTTTCTTCACTTGCATGTCAATAGCAGATTCTGACCCCTCAACATAGACCATAAACCTTTAGTCTCTTTGCTGTCATGCCAATGCAAAGTCGACCAAAGAGACCGATTCCACTGCACCCCTTTTCACAAAGTCCCGCTGACAATCTTTTATCCCAGTTATCAACAATACTAGTAGATGTGTAGATTCATGCATGCAAGAAGCAAGAACACAAACTCTGAACTGAGTCTCTTGAGCATTGTCTATAAAAATGCTGCACTTCAGTTTGTGGAAGTAGCCGACTCACAGTTTGGTGCAGTCAGAACTAAATATAGTTCAGATCAATCATGTTCGCAGCCCCTCATTCGCCTTATTCACCTCGGCGCCATGTTTGGTTGACTGACATCGTGAGAGGGATTAAACACGGAAATGCCATAGGCTCCAATGTTAAAACTCAGCAATAAAAATACTATTTCAAGAGTAGTATTGAATAAAATGATAGAGATCAGGCTATCATAATTTGAAATCCTTTATTAAAAGACTTCAAATGTGTTTCACCATCGTGGTTTTCATGATATAAAATGAATGATTGCAACTGGCTGATTGACTTTCATTCATTCTAAAGCAAGAAAACAACAGCAAGAAAACATAGCCCAGCCATGGGAAATGTTTTACTGTGGCTACTGAGATGATTTCCAACTGTGACTGTGATTAATCCTACTCTTGAAACTGTATTTTGGAATCTATGGCACGTCCACGTCTAATCCTCCTCATGATGCTAGTTAACCAAACATGGCGGCAAGGTGAACAAGGCAAATTTCTCAGGATTGCCCTATTTCCCAGTTTTTGGGTCAAGCAAAGCTGCATTAGGGCGGAACTGCTTGTAAGGATTACAGCAACATAAGGTGGCAGCATGTTGACAGAATGACATGTACGGTAGACATGGCAAAGATAAGCCAGATGTATGATTAGCCTATGTGGCCCCAGCAGTATCTATGGAGATGAGTGGGTGGTGTCATGGCCCCGCCGTCACCTCTGCAACAGCAGTTCCCTGCCATGCTGATGACTCTGTATCTATGCTAATGTAGGGATCAGTGGGGCGGCAAGCTTGTCTCAGGCTCGTGCCATTGCTTTATCTTATCACTCCACTTCTGCCTCGTTCGCTCTCTTCTGGATCGCAGCATACCTGGCATGCTACACACACACACACACACACACACACACACACACACACACACACACACACACACACACACACACACACACACACATACACAAAGTCTCTTCTCACCCCCCCCCCCCATCTCTCACCTTCCTACTCTATTTCTCAGGCTGACTCTGGAGGTTTGAGATAGTGGTTAGATATGCTACCTCTGAGTCAAGTTGACACTTTTTTTGCTTTTGGTTTAATGGCCTCTGTGGTAAACATACGTTTCAAAAGGCTATCGTTCTCCAGTACCTGACACGGCGTGCCAGACGTGGCACTGGAGATACAATCGGGCCTCTGTCAGATTTCTCCGGAATATTTGAGATCCTCAAATTGCAGAAAAGCCTTTCTCGACTCCTCTGGAGGCATTATCACGACTGTAAATTAACAAACCGAGCAGATGATGAGAAGGCTAGACAAATAAGAAGTTTGCATGACCTGCACTTGTGTTTTGATCAAGAATGGGCCAGTCCAGACAGTAAAATCTGGTCTTACTGAACTAACCCTCCCTAATCAACCCCCCAGCCTCTTTGTCTCCTGTACACCCTCCCTCCATGGCATGATTATTTCTTATCATGTATTTACTTGTTTAATCCACACCCCCCCCACGGCACTTGGCGGCTCGCTCCCCGTGTGCTGGCTGCCTAGAGAGCCCCTCCCCCATCCCACGCCCCACCTCCTCATATGTGTCCATATCCAGTCCCAGCCGCAGCCTCTGTCACAATGGGCGGATGTTGCCTCCAGAGCCTCCAAGCTTCATCCGGAGACCCCCACTGGTTCACTTCGCCCTCCCACCACTCCCACTTGCATGTGGCCACCAGTAGCCAGCCTCTATGCACAGTATAAATAATGGATGCATTAGCATGCATGAATATCTTTTTAGCGGGGGGGAGTAGTGTGTGCCTTAATTCATTATTAATCCCCTGCAAGGCAAACAGGGTTGTTGCCTATGCCAGAGTTGGCCCACCACTAAACCCTGCTTTAGGGTCTCTGCCTGTCTACACTGTACAACCCCCCGACTTTACAACAACTGGTGACCAGCCTCATACATTCAATCCTCCCTACTCCACCCTCTCATACCCAGCCCCCTCTTCATCATCCCTCCTCTTGCTGTCCCCTCAATCTCCCCCCCCCCAAAAAAAAACATCTGGTGTTAGGGGGCTGGGGTAGGGGTTGGTAATCTGCCTTTTTTTTTTTTAGGAGGGGGCAAGGAGGCTTTGAAGGGCTGATCCCAGCAGAGCACATTGGGGACATCCAATCTCTGATTATTGATGGGTATATGGAGCAGTAGGTAAATGAGCAAATGGCTGGTCTGGTTGTACAGCACCACACACAGCCCTGCAACACCATACTGCTCTGTGGCAGCGGCGGAGGCAAGTCTGGCCTGGAAGGTTGGATAGCCACAGAACTATTGACTTTGAAGTTGCCATCAGCACCATTTGGTTGAAGAGGAGGGTTTGGCTGTGGGAGGGAAGTGGGGGTTTGGGGATGCAGAATGAGATAGAGGGTTATCACAGTGGGCCATATAATGGATACAACCCTGGTCACAGAGCATTAAACTGGTTATGTGGGTGGGAAGGTGACGATTATGTGGCTACGTTTTATTCTTGTTCCTAGAACACTCAGTAGGGTATTGAGCACTTCAAATATTTGGGTTAGAGGTTAAGACCAAATGTTGCAAGGAGATAAAATAAACACCTATTCAACAAAGCATATGTGTTTGCATGAGTGTGTGTATGTGCATCTCTGTGTATTTGTATGAGAGAGACAGCAATAGAAGGGGGGAAAGAGAGAGAGGGAGAGCAACAGAACGTGTGTGTGTGTGTGTCTAAATGAGGCATAGTGCATTCCCCTCTGTGCCACACACACCTCTCCCACCACTAGGTCGCACTGCCTGCCTCCCAGCATCTCCTCCTGCTTGCCACGAGACCCCCGACTAAGCTCCAACCAATCCCAAAGAGAGCCACATGAGACACTCATCCAATACAAAACCACTACAGAACACATTCACATCTACTCACACATACATGCAGCCGCACAGTCCTACACATTTTGGATATTTGCCTGCCTTAGTCACATTGATACAATGTACATAATCCTGTTTGTTTGAACCACCGTGAAATATAAATATAACTGACCCAGATAGTAATGTCAAACCTTATCCACAGTTCCATTCATGCATGTATTTCTAATGTGCTCTTCCTTTCTTCCAGAATATTTGCTAAAGCATGTGCATCCTGTGGCTGAGATTTTATATATACATATATATATATATATATATATATATATATATATATATATATATATATATATATATATATATATATATATATATATATATATTTCCATACATACATACATATATATATGTGTGTGTGTGTGTGTGTGTGTGTCTGTGTGTGTGTGTGTGTTAGCATAGAAACAAGATGCATATTGTTACAAAGATAAAAGTTCAGGGAAAAACGTTTCCATGTTCTAATTAAGGTGCTTGTAAAGGCAAATGCACTAGTTTTACATGACAGACTGCTTTAATGCAGGTTGAACAGATTTCATGTCTAGCGGAGCACTTGCAATAGGAAGAAAACTGCTACGATTTCCTCAAAATCTGAACAAAAGCACCTCTAAAGGCAGTGATACACGATAGGCCTTGAAGTTGTACCATTAAACAGATAAAAACAATCCAAGTTAAATGATTTAAGCAGACAACAGTAAATCTCAAGGTAATACATGGTGTAGTTTAAATGGTAGTATGAATTAGAATGAGGCATATTGACAGAAATTTCACTTTGTCAAAACAGGCTCTACTCACGGACGGTGTTTGAGCTTGCTGGTGGTGCTGTATGTGAGGCTGAAGAACTGGGGAACCGGCAGGGGTTGTTTTGCCGACACAGAGAGGGCCTGAGTTGAGGAATGTCCTCGGCTGAATGTTTGGGTCTTGGGTCCTCAGTGCAGGGCCAGGGCCTGCTGGTGGGCTGGAGGCACCACACTGTGCCTCTGAACTCCGGTCAACCCCATGAATACCTCTCTCTGGGCAGGAAATTGAAATATTGTGCAGTATTGGCATTGCGATCGTCATCTATCACAGGGGCCTGAGAGAGGGGCTGGGGTAAGAGGAGCCCACCAATAGATCAGAGATGGGCTGCTGGGCAAGGGTTCAAAGGTAAAAAGTAGAGACTTAGGCAACAAAACAAGGATAGGGTTATTCTGCGAGGGGGCTGCTCCCCATCCAACTTCCATCACCCCAGTCTTCAGCATGAAGACCCCCACCCCCTTCACTGTTTCTCCTGAAGCCCCGTTATCAAACAACGCAATCACTCTCCTCCATGTACCCCAAGGAGAGACGTCTGTGCCCTCATCATGACACTCCAAGTTGTCTTGAATGTGTCAGAGGACAAGCTCAGATTTCAAACAATACTTGTGATTTCTGAGTACAAAGGTGGAATATTGAGAATACTCTGACGTCGGAGTCACACAGTACAAACACCAATGTCGTCGTATGAGATCGGAATCAAAGTGATCGTTGATTTTAAATCGACATCAACAGGTGTCTCACGTTGCCCATAAAATGCACAACATTTTGAGGAAAGCATAACCCCCCCTTTTTTTCTTTTTACCCAAGCTGACTGCATTTTGTCTCCCCACGTGCGCCCTTTTGAAGTTATCCCATATTGGCAAAGTTTAAGTGATGATGCAGCATCGTTGCATAACGCGCAGGAAACGAAACTCGCCTGCGTATCGGAGGGAGATTGGATGATGGTGACTCTCACTATGGTTATATAAAAGTATAACGGGCTGATGTAGCCGAAACCAACATCGAGAGGAGATTATGAGTGCCACTTTAAATCTTGACATCTTTAAAGGCGACGTATTTCTCACCAGCGTCTGACGCGGACGGGGGGAACAACAACACGCCTGTGCGTGACCTTCTGAACCTGCCTGCCGAGTGACCCGGACCATTCCGCCACTGCACTTTGAAACTGTTTCTAATCCCTGGACTCATGTCGGCCGTTAAACAGGCAGGAAGTGACATCAACGGGGTCCAAAATACAGAAGAAAAAGAAGAAGAAACTGTCGCAGGATGTGTAAGGATGTCCAAAACCGCCCCCCCCCGATGGAGGACGCCGCTGGGTCCACAAAGTTACGGTCAGTGGAGGATATGCGGGAGGTCTGAGAGACAGACTGACGTGCTGGAGGCTGAGTGAGTCGCCTGCTGACTGAACGCTTTTTAATATCGTGACTTTAATTCATGCAAGTTCTGATACGGTGCCATACGTAGCCCCCCCCCATCTGAAAGCCAGTGACGCAGCGTTAAACAGTTGGCGCATAGACTACCGTGCAAATTAACAACCTGTCGTGTGTGTGTGGGTGTGTGTGTGCGTGCGCGTGTTCCCATCAGACGGCGGTGTGTTGTGGCGTGTGCGGTATCATCGGGACCGAACACACCACAGATGATGACGTTCCGATGTTAGCATGAATGGGAAGCGCATGAGGGGAGGAGTGAAATCCGTCACCCAGCTGGAATGAGTAGATTACTTCCCCTTGAATTAATCGGGGCACTTTTGCGCGTTTTCGGTATGTTAAATTGGGTAGATTCTTTAAAGAGTTTCGATTAAAAAACAATTAGTGAATTTACTCAGGTGGCTAGACTGGTTTAAAATCAAAGCCATTTTATACGTCCTGTCTGTGTTTCTGTCGTGCTCAAAACAAGGATGCTCTGTGCAGACGCCCTGCCGTGCATCTGGACACGGAAGTGCTGTAGTCACGTGGTTAGCCACTCTCACACGAGGTTGCGAGTGCGTTTCCTTACGTGGTTGTTGTAAGAATCTGGAATTGATTTTTTTTAAATGATTCCTTACTTATCATTTAATTGTAATTTAAATGAGGATTTAGACGAATTAGAAAGTAAATGGAACATACAAGTGTGTTTCATGTCATTAAAAACAAAATACCGTATTTTAGTCACATGACAAAAATATGTATCTTACTGAGTAGTGTTGTATTTAAAAAAATAGTCAATTTGCACTTATTGTAGTCTATATTCTTATTCATTGCCACAGCCGAATAATTTAATTGTAATGTTGTAACATTAATTGTAATGCAAAGTCCTTTTGTAACATAAAGGTCTAGGTGAGTTAAAGACTGTATTAAAGTAAAACGAGACCATTAAAAATTTAATAGGGTATGTGTAAAAAATATAAGTATTCGGTCTTTCATAAGTGTGAAATAATGTATGGGCCATACAGTGGTTGTGCTACGGTATGTGTTTGACGCGTGCCTGCAGCAGCCAATGGGATTATAGGCGTATATAACTCACACTGCTGTTGCCTGCCCGTCTGGAGTGAAAGCTTCATTATTCATGGTTGCGTGTAGACAGGGGTGCTTAATCTCTGGGTTGAATGTGATGGCCTGTGGTTCAGGACGCCAAAGCTCTGCCCAAGATCAGCTCTCCATGTAAAGGTGCCCCTCTGAGTTGGGGCTGAAGTTAGCAACAGTAGCTAAACACCCTAGCTCAGTCTCTCCTTTGGGGCCAGTGCGGGGCCAGTTGTAATTAGCCAGGCTAGGCCAGTGTGCAGAGCCATATATTCTCTGTGGTGAAAGGGTCTGGGCAGGGGGTCTATTGGCGCTCGACAGGTGCAGCGGGAGGAAGGCGTCAGGGGTATGGGGAATCGAAACGAGAGATGGGGCCAGGGGACAGCGTCTTTGGCCTCTGGGGTCAGCGCCTCTCTTTCACCCCTGAGGGGCTCTAAAGCACAGCAAGTTCAAGAAGCCCTTCCTCCCCTGTCACTGTATGTGTGTGTGTGTGTGTGTGTGTGTGTGTGTGTGTGTGTATGTGTATGAATGTGTATATGTATTTTGGTTTGGCGAACATGATTATTTTAGTAAGCCTATGCATGTGTGCGTGTACATGCATGAACATATGTGTGTGCATGCTCGTTTAACTGTGTGTGGGTTGTGTAACATAGGGGTGAGCAGATTGGGGGAGATGTGTTTTGTGCTATTGTAATCATCCGTCTTATTACATCCAGCTTGCTCATGCACAAGGAACTCAGCTTTCCTTAAAACCTCGTGTCCATTAGAATTACAAAGCACACTTTTAGGAGCTTTGATTGTTACCACAATGGTATAAAAGAACCCTCTCACAATGTGTTTTTACATGTTTCTGATTTAAAATATTGTAACGCAAACTCTACTGTATTGTCATGGAGTAATTTTGAGTTAGGCTTCCACAAAAAGGGTCATTCATGTCTCATTGTTCTTACCTTCAGAGGGTGGCAAAGCATTGTTGCCAGCCATATAATTTTTTTCCTGCTTCCTGGCTGTTCTGCTTCAACTCCATAATCCTAGTTACAGCCATTACAAATCCTGCTGTCTTGACTAGAGACCCCAGACAGGAGACAGGCTCAGAAACTTGGTTTCATTTAGCATTCCTCTGGACTTTATGGGCAGGTGTTTAACATTACTGGCAGGATATTTATTGGCAACTTTAAAGGCAACTTTTTTGCTTACCTCTCAATTAGGCAAAAACACACACAGACACACACACATATACAATGTGCATGCACTGTGGATATGGGACACACTAATTTGCGTACACACACACACACACACACACACACACACACACACACACACACACACACACACTTCAGCATATAAGAGTTTTTTTATACAAGCTTGTACGTCTGGATACTTCGCAGAACAAAATTCTCACTCCCTTTCTCCAACTTTATCGAAATCTTTATGCCTTTCTAGGCACAGATTGACTCCCTAGACACCCATGACCCCTGACCATCTCCATCTGTCTCTCTGTCTGGCCCTGTCCCCCCTCCCATTTATGCTGGGTCACTGTGTGATGTGGGTTAGAAGTAGAATGAAGGCACAAGGGGCTGTGTGGGCCTGTAATTACAGGAGCTTAGCGGGACCAGTGGCTGTGATGGGCAGTTTTCAAATCAAGGTGCAGCCTGAAGACTTGGTCAACCCCTCTGCAGCTTTCTTTCTCTTGATTGCTGGCAGCTGGGTAGCCATGTCAAGTGGCAGGCTGAGAAATGTGAAAACCTAGATAAAGCACAGAGCCCCAAAGAGCCATGAAGCCCCTGTAATGAGGAAAGTGATGGGGTTTGGGCATGCTTAGCATGCTGGCAGCAGCCAGCAGATACTCTTTCTACCTCTCTGCTCCCCAAATGTGTGTGTGTGTGTGTGTGTGTGTGTGTGTGTGTGTGTGTGTGTGTGTGTGTGTGTGTGTGTGTGTGTGTGTGTGTGTAGGTATGTGTGGAAAAATGGAAGGACAGGAGAGGTGAAAGTGTATATTTGACTTTCCTAATCCTGGATTTGGAAGGATCCACCAAATTCTTACAATGTAAAACCGATAGTTAGGTCAGCACAGCTCCAGATATACCCAGCCTAAATCCCCCTGGGTCACCCTCAGACATAAATCATAAGTCTACAGTGCATACTGGCTATGCCTCTCATAAGTTCCCATGCCCTGCCCTTTTGAAAACCATGTTAGTACCCCTCTAGACCCGTAGTTTTAAAGCCTTTATTTGCCATAAATTTGTTCCTGCTTCAGAGCAGTGGAACAATTCCCGATATTAACGGTGGCGTTCCGGTTTAGAATGATTCCTGAGCTGCTGTAGCAGTTAAATGCATTCCTGGGTTTGTGGAGGCCATTATTCCTGCTTCTTAATCACCCCCTCGGCTTTTATAACCTCCCTGAGCCTTAGTGTGTGGCTGCAGGGAACCACATGTGGGCAGAGATCAGGAAGTAATGGCACCGCCAGGCCCTCCCCTTATCTAAACTAACCACTGCTAACAACACAATGGCCACGGCAGAGTATCCAATATATTATCGTTGCCTTTTTAGGACACATGAACTGAATTTTTGTAAAATTACAAATGTTGCCTTGTCATTGAACTTATACATATTGCAGAATCGTGGTATTGATGACTTTTAAATCAAGCACATGAATTTGAACGCACATACACTTGTATATCCCTTACCTCACACACACACACAATTAGAGAATTTGATTTGGCAGAATTTGGGTTGCCTCTGCTAATTTCCAGCTTCTGTTTTACCAGAGCATGCCATTTATCAGTTGTCATAATCAGCTTGTTTGTGTAAACATCAGTGTTCCAATTTAACATCTCATTACCTCATTTAGCCCTGTGATGGCCTGGCGGCCCGTCCAGGGTGACTCCCCGCCTGCTGCCCATGACTGCTGGGAAAGGCTCCAGCATCCCCGCAACCCTGAGAGCAGGATAAGCAGTTTGGATAATGGATGGATGGATGGATGGATGGATTACCTCATTTAAACCACGGCACAAATTAAATTCATTTAGTCTTATAAATCTCTGACCTGTCAGCCTGTTGCTATTGTGATGAGGGCTTGTGGTGGAAGAAGAGAGAGATTTGGGGGAAGTGCAAGAAGTGTGCAAGAAGGATGACAGGATGCCTTGGTGTTTCCCTGGCTGGTGAGCTCGCTTCATCCGTCACATCCTGCTTACCACCGCTGAAGTACAGCCAGAATGCAAAAAAAAAAAAAAAATACAGCCAGGATGTAGAGCTGGACAGATGATGGAGATGGGTGATTAGGCTGCAAGACTGTCACTTTTCCCAAAACTCAAGTTCGATCGAATTTGAAATGACATGCAATTCATTCGAACGAGCACCCCCCCCCCCTTCAGCACCATAATACACAATCTCTGAACCCAGGGCTAAATTGTCTACTCTGGCCAATATTTTGGGGCTTCCGGTGTAGCTGCTGGCTGCTGACTTCCATTTCCTATGAAGACTTCCTCTTCCATGTGTTTGTCATTGTTTACGGTCGGATTAGCAATTTGAAATGTGAGAATGGAGTTGGAGTTGAGAGACGACGTCTAGGACCGGATTGTTTCACAAGTAGTCGACACAAGTTGAACGTTTGTCCACACAATACACAAACATCCATACTTTTTGTAGGTGTTTGAGGTCCAGACGGCATTTCAGCCAGTGTGTTCCACCTCTTGCTCCCCACACGGACTGTTACCAACATGCAACCAAAGCATGTTCCTGTAGAAATCGCCGCCTACTCAAACGTGATTGGTCAATACTACTTGGACCAAAATGGAAGCAGAAATCAGAACACTTCCGATACCAAAATTTTGTCCCGTGCCTGCATATTTATTATGTGTGTGTGTGTGTGTGTGTGTGTGTGTGTGTGTTTATATATCACTTTTTGTTGTGTCATGTGACATAACAGGGTTGTTACCCAGTTATATATTTTTTTTCCGTCTTTTTTTGTTGTTGTTATTGTCATATTTTTTGTTGACCCTGTGATGGCCTGGCGGTCTTTCCAGGATGTCCTCCTGCCTGCCGCTCAATGACTGCTGGGATAGGCTTCAGCATCACTGCGACCCCGAGAGCAGGATAAGCGGTTTGGATAATGGATGGATGGATGTTTATTTTAATATATATATTTTTCATTGAACATTAAAATAAATCAATCAAATCAAGGTGTATGCATGATTCTGTGGTTAAAACAATATAGTAGTAATTCAGTACCAGTTAATATAGCCTATGCTTCCAAACCCTTTATAACCAACCGAATTATCACCTAGGAAACTTACCCATTTTCCAAAGTAGCCTACTTGAAATCTCAGAAAACACGGCTGGCACGCAACCACATGCAACACAGACACAGTTGGTGTAACAGGTAAAACAAGCCCAGGGCTTCTGGGTAGCGTAGCGGTCTATTCCACTGCCTACCAACACATGTATCTCTGGTTCAAATCCCTGTGTTAGCTACGGCTTAGTCGGGCGTCCCTACAGATAGAATTGGTTGTGTCTGCAAGTGGGAAGCCAAATGTGGGTATGTGTCCTGGTCGCTGCAGCACTAGCGCCTCCTCAGGTCGGTCGGGGCACCTGTTCGGGGGAGAGAGGGAACTAGGGAGAATAGCGTGATCTTCCCACATGCTACGTCCACCTGGCGAAACTCCTTACTGTCTGGTGAAAAGTAACAGCTGGCGACTCCACATGTATCGGAGGACGCATGTGGTAGTCTGCAGTCCTCCCCGGATCGACAGAGGGGGTGGAGCAGTGACCGGGACAGCTCGGAGGAGTGGGGTAATTGGCTGGATACAATTGGGGAGAAAAAGGGCTGCCTACGCTATGTGCCGTATCCGTGCCTGGTGCATTTTAGCTGTAACAATGAATGACAACAACTGATGTATGCTGAATATGGAGCTGCCAGGGAAGGGGAAAAGAGGAAGGCCAAAGAGAAGGCTTATGGATGTGGTGAGAGAGGACATGCAGGTGGCTGGTGTGACAGAGGAAGATGCAGAGGACAGGAAGAGATGGAAATGGGTGATCCGCTGTGGTGACCCCTAACGGGAGCAGCCAAAAGTTGTAGTATTAGAATGAATGACAACAACATCAAAGGTAAATCGGAGGACACTAGTGACATCATAACATTACCAGCTTAGTTCGCTGATGGGTCAGTAGGGCATGCAATAGGTAAAGCTGATCAGGGACATTGGAACTATTTTGTGGGAGGGGTGTTGTAAATAGCGGGTGGGGAGCATGGACTACTTCACCCCTTGCACCATTATCACTTTCGTGGTGCCCCAGCAGCCCCATCATGGACAGTGCTGTCCAACACAGCAGTGCTGATTGAACTGATCCATTAATGAGCCCAACGCAAGGGTTTAATTTCAAATAATTTGAGATGTATACAGTTATTAAGAAAACTAGAAAGTAATAATTAAATGTTCACAGAGCATCTTTATTATCCATCCATCCATCCATCCATCCAAGCCGCTTATCCCAATTGAGGTCGCGGGATGCTGGAGCCTATCCCAGCAGTCATTGGGTGGCAGGCGGGGAGACACCCTGGACAGGCTGCCAGTCTTTATTATTTATCTATATTATTACTATTTATTATCTATTATTATTATTATTACTGTGATGGACTGGCGGCCTGTCCAGGATGTCTCCACGCCTGCCGCCCAATGACTGCTGGGATAGGCTTCAGCGTCACTGCAACCCCGAGAGCAGGATAAGCGGCTTGGATAATGGATGGATGGATGGATATTATTATTAGTATATTTATTTCATTATTTATTTGTTATTTTTATTATTTTATTAATTTACTTATTGTAAACTACTAATAAGACACGTTAGTCCATAGCTAACGGGTCTGACCCTTTAGCCGAGCGGTTAGCGATGTCGCCTTGTGGTGCAGTACACCCGTATCAAATCCTGCACCGGGCAAGAAAATAACCCGTTACATTATTATTTATTATTTATTATAACATCTTTATTATTTTGACAAAAAATGGGTCATATGAAAGAGGCATAGCCTATGTCATTTATGTTCATATCAATCATGAAACCTCAGTAAAATCCTTTCATAAAAAGTGCAAAACCAGAGGTCATTGTGTACATCATAAGCCTTGAAGGTACAAATATTTGCAGCCTACTTGAACAGGAGACCAGTTTTGAATGAACGCTGGCTGGCTATTCCATAGTCGTATCAAAAATAAATTGCATGGAACAGAACATGAGGACAAACGAAAATAGAAAATAGGAAAATAGGCACTTAGTTGGCTCAGAGGGAGGTTTTGAAAAGAAATTGAATATCCATTTTTGTGACATTACCTTAACTTCAACCGCTAGCTTAATTTGACCCCACTTGCTAGCTAACCAGGTCAACGTGCACACATCAAAAGTTCTAACATGCAAAAACTGCTCTGCGTGTATACATCTACGTCACTACGTCAGACTGCATATATGTGCACATCATGTTAGTATGTGCCATTTACTGACTGCAGACGTTTTCATTCATTATTTTGTGTTTTATGAATGCACATATAGGCAGCAGCGTATGTATTAAACTTTATTAACATGGGTCAACAGTTTTTCTTGCTAGGTTGTTAAGGAGCCCTTCTTGGCTCAAGGTGATGCGAACCGCGCTGGCCTGGCTACTTGTTTACATAGTTAAAGATGGATGAAGTGCTTTGAGCAGGAGACAGGCTTATCATTTCTTCATTTCTTCAAACACATCACTAGGCTATGAAAGCATATATTCTTTATGTCGTAAAGAAATATGAAAGTCAGACAAATTTAAGCACAAATTCTTTATTAAGAAAATGTTGGTGCCGTAAAGGGAAACTGTCGATAGGGCGATGGCGGGGGGCTGTCTCACTCCCGCATCCCTACTTCCAACGTCTATGAAGTTGCTAGTGAATTTTTAGAGCGCCCTCTGCTGGATCACAAGGAAAACTACTTCAAACAGTCGCGCTTATAGAGTGTAAATTCTGAATTCGAACAGGTCATTACAGATCGAATATGAACGTCCCCCCACGTTCGAACGAATGTTCGAATTTCAAGTTAAAAAAAAAAACAGAAACGGCTCTATTAGGCCGCGCTGGTATTTGCTGTTGTGCGAGCGGCCTGCGAGGATCTCCCACTTAACACACAGCTAACAGCTGTGTTTAACACAGCTAGCCTTTAGCCTCCAGCTTGTAGTTGACAGAATGTGTGAAGTGGCCTGTCTGGCTCATGGTGTAGTCAGACCTAACTCGAACAGCTGGGATGGCAGACACCAAAATAAACCCTGCGCATGGTGGGTGACATGCTGTCAGGCCATGGTTGATGGCACAATTTACTCAAGTCACAGCCACGCATAGCGTTTAAAGGGGGTGGGAATGACACTGGGTGCAGGGGTTGGAGACACACAGAAACCCTTTGACTGTTTACCCTGTGCCTGATGGGTTCCCTGCCTGCAGCTACAGCAATTATCACCTTGGAAGAATGTGGAACCCTCGTGTTAAATTCCCTTTGACCCCCCTGGGGGAGGAGGTCAGGAGGTGGGTGCTTTCTCCGGTGGGGGCACATGCAGCTAGTGGGTGCAGGGAGTGTGTGTGTGTGTGTGTGTGTGTGTGTGTGTGTGTGTGTGTGTGTGTGTGTGTGTGTGAGATGGTCCATGGAGATTTCCTTGATTTCTGTCCTCTTGTCCTCCAACCAACCAGCTTGTCCGCAGACCACTAACAAGGCAAAGAAGATTTGCACGGTGTGTTTACAATGCAAAATGGTCTCTAAAGATCTCAAATTCATTTGGGGACACGCCAAAGGTGGTCTTAGAGCAAACATGAGCCCCCAGAACGTATGCACTGTAGAAGGTTATAGAAAGAGCCTAGGAATTACCCAGATGGGCTTTTGGCTTTCTGAACTCCTTAGGTGTTAGTTCATTATGTAAAAAAAAAAAAAAAAGTCTTTCGACAAATGTTTGGGTGCATAAACTTTTAACTGCAGCAATTTCAGTTTCACTATAAGCTTTAGGCCCACTTCAAAAAAATTAGCCCAAATACTGGCTTTCTCTGAAGCCCACAGTCATTTGAGATTTTAATGTGTTTGTTTGTGTCACGCTGTTTTTAGTACACAAGTGTAAATCACAAATTTACAAGTAGTGCAGCGCTGCACTGTAAAGGCAGGCCAATAGTGCACGTGTGTGCGCGTGCGTGCGTGCATGTGTGTGTTTGTGGGGTTGTATCTGGTGCTCTTCACTCGAGAAAGAAAGAAAAGGTCCAGGATTGCAACTGGGGTGATATGAACATACATGTGTGGTTATATGCACCCATATGTGCATGCATACATACACATGTGCATGCATATATACACACACACACACACACACACAAACACACATACTTCTTTCCCTTCATATCTTTTCTCCTCTTATCCTCTTACTGTCTCGCTTTGCTCCATGTCAAATGTAGTTGTGAGTGTGAAGCAAGTAGTTTGGAAATGGTATCATATGTGCTGAAGGTAGCATGGAAATTGATTCTCTATGGGATCACTTTTTTTTTTCAGGCCATGATTGATGTGCCAGGCTTATGCATTTTTTATCTTCTCTTTTACAGCCTTTCCATCATGGGTGTCTGCAGAAGGTGGTGTTGTCTCTCATCCAGTTATGGCTGAGGTAGGATATCAAAATCATAAACCCACCTACAGGTCTATCAGCTTGAGGTGACATGTTGACATAATATATAGGTGCACTTTCATGTGTGATGTATAGCCGCAAGTACAGTCTGTCCACATTGTGTAGTGATTCTTTATAAAGCCAGCGGGCTGGTGGCGGAAAGGGCTCCCGTCCTGTCTCCGCAAGTTTAACCTTAGTTTCCCCCTCCGACCAGCAACAGTGCTCTGCCCTGCGTGCTCTGTCTTGTGTTCTCCATGTTAAGCTGTGCATTAATTAACTCTTCTATGAAGGCAGCCACCCTTGAAAAGGAGAGCCTTTACACGTTGTGACAAACCAAAGTATCCCTGCAGTGTCATCAGATCACCTCGCCACTTCCAATTAGCAGCCATGCACAGACCCGTTTATGTCTGCAGACCGGGCAGAGGGGCAGCCATGAAGTCGGCCATTGCCCCGGCCCTGTCCCAAAGGCCTGCCGCTTTCATTATTTATCTGCACATAGGCAGACAACACAACACACACCCGTCTTGTTCCAGCACCCCCAGCTGTCAGTAATAAGAGGTATAGTAGAATGGGATGGAGTGGGAACGTGCCCTTCTGTATTCAACAACCCCGTTCCCCACCCCGCCCCGCCCCACGCACACACACACACACACACACACACACACACACACACATGACCAGAACTAGCAAATCAACTGCACCTTCTAGCCAGGAGCTGAACCTCAAAGTTGTCATGGCAACATAAATTACCCCCTCCACCCCAATGCCCCTCCCAGTTGGAGGGGTTCTTCCAGTCTGTTGCAAACTGCACTGTAACGGTGCTGGTGGGTGTTGGAGGTCAGAGGGGGAAGGGGGGCAATAATGCACAATACCGTGCTGTGATAGGGAAATGTTGCTTTGATGAAACGGTGATGTTGTGAACTTGTGGAAACCTTTTGATCTCGGTTTGTATTTTAATGAATCGTGCTCCATGCATGTGATATACAGCAGCTCTTCCCCGGCTCTATTTATTGAGATAGCTTTATGTCAAGACCTTTATGCTTCTGACAGTACAGCATCATTTGCATCGCCTTTATTCTAGACATGATTGCCGCATTTGCAGGGATTCTTTTTGTTTTTGCCTATTTTGCACGCCGAGGCAGAGGCAGAGGCAGAGGCGTAGACAGGGCCATCCTCTTAACTGTGGCACTTTGTAGTCTGTGTGATAGCCTGACTGTAAGCCCCATGGTTTGCAGACTTCTGTCTCCCTCGGCACACTCACCGGAGCACTCATCCACAAACACACTCATTCACACGCACTCTTGCATGACTGCACACACGCACAAGCCAGGGCTGTATAGCCTTTGCTGGCTCACGCAGAGGAACGCACTCTCACTTACTCGCTCAGGATTTATCATGGTAGTAAACCCAAGAGAGAGAGAGAGAGAGAGAGAGAGAGAGAGAGAGAGAGAGAGAGAGAGAGAGAGCGAGAGAGAGAGAGAGAGGAACACACACACACACACACACACACACACATACACACAAAGATAGTTTGAAAAATGACTGATGGGGAAACAAAGGGGTAATAAGGTGAGACATTGCCCCCTAACTCATATTCATCATCCCAGGAAGTTTAGTAAGCCGCCATACCCCTGACCCAGCCATTAGGACAAGCCATCGTTCTCTGCTGTGGCTCTTGTAGCAAGCCTTGCTTAAATTTCGATGTTCAATTCCCAGTTCCTGATGAAATTATTTTCATTTTAAGCTGCAATTATTTGATTGAACACACTAGTACGAAGATCCTTCTACACTTCTCATGCAAATAATAGCAAACAAATAGGTTCATACTATGAAGTGTGTTATGTGGACACGGATTACATTTAGTAGCTCGTTGAGGTTTATCCCAGCAACTTACACATGTTGTTCTATAATGTTTGCGGTGGAGTTACAGGCAGGGCATGGAATATACCCCCCCCCCCTGTTTCTGTGACATTTTCTTTTCCTTATATACTTCCACCACTCAGTCTTGGTGTGTGTTTGTATGTATGAATGTGTGTTCTCTGGTCCGCTGCTTCAACACAAAAAAAGAAGACCGGTTTGCCTCGTTCTTTGTTTTGCTTCTTGTAGGAAAGTAGCAGCAAATTGTGGCTCAATGAGGCGTCGCTGTTTTGTATAGTCCGATAAAGTGCAAACGAAACCGTCTGGACTACAACGGCCTGCTGCAATGTCTGGCCTGCTCCATTGTGGACTGGCCCATGAATGTAGGTCTGTGTAATGCTTGGTTAGTGTTGAACACTGGACGGGGGGTTACCAGGGGTAGGGACCATTCAAACAGTTTTAAGATGTCATCCAATGTTTGGAGCCTCTGTCCACTGTGCTTAATTGTGATGAGGGCTGATTAGTGCTCTGCTTAAACCAGGAGGAGAATGATCCAGCCTGTCTGCCTTCAAAGGTCTTTAAAATCCCAATGCAGTTCTTGCACAGTGTCAACATGACACACTTGTCAAGGTGATCAGCGGGGGAGTGCATGTGCATGGGTGTATTCATGTCTGCGAAGGAAATATCTCAATTTTTACTCCGATACATTTATCTGACATGTGCGGTAGCTATTTATTCCAAAACAGAGATTTGTTTTCCTCACAAAATATGCATTAATTTCATGAAAATTAAGCACGTGAAACGTTTTTGGGCAGTCTCGCCTTTGAGGTGAATAGAGCTGGTAACACACACACAGCAAGAAGGTCCTAGACTGGATTCAGATCCTGAACTGTTATGTCCTGAGCCAATGCAGTTCACACTAACAGGTTGAGTCACCAAGACCCCCCCTATTCAACACTTGATCAATCCAAAGATGCAAGCCTGACAACCATGACCCCTGAAACATGACCTGGGAAGGTTAAGAGGTTAAACCTTTTGAACACGGGGCTGAGCATCCATTCACAAGTGCTGTCACCCAAGAAATATTCTGTTCTATTATATTTCTTCTTTTACTGACTTAAAGCATTGTATGTACTATTTCTGTAATCATACATAATATGCATAGACAAAATGCATACATATAAATACAATATAATGCTCTGGTTCTTATATCATTGCTGACTTCTGTTACGTGCACTCCAACATAATGTAAAGGGCATTGCATTTTAATGTGCAAAGTGTGCTATATAAATACAATTCTGATTGACTGAATGATGTATTGGAGAAATATGTTCAAAGTACACTGACTCAGGCTGAGTTGTTCCTCTGGAGAGAGAGAGAGAGAGTGTGTGTGTGTGTGTGTGTGTGTGTGTGTGTGTGTGTGTGTGTGTGTGTGTGGGTGTGTGTGGTTGAAAACAGATAGCCGCCAGGTCACATGGCATTGAAGAGGTTTCGCCCTTTCATGTAACACATCACAGTTGCTCCTTGGTTTGATTAAGCATTTGTCAACACCACTGGAATGCACGAGGAACAAAATACAGTCAAGCTCTGTTGATCAAGTTCATTAAATCAAGCAAAACAAACACATGGCTTGTGAGACACACAAGAAAGGAGAGCCTTGAGAATGCTGTGGCCCTTGTCTAAAGCGGTTATGGGGCCCACATCGGCATGCTGCTCTCCAGAGGCTGGTGGAGTAATTATATGAGAGAGAGAGAGAGAGAGAGAGAGAGAGAGAGAGAGAGAGAGAGAGAGAGAGAGAGAGAGAGAGAGAGAGAGAGAGAGAGAGAGAGAGAGAGGGGGGGGGGGGGGGGCACACAGGCACATATGAGTGTGAAGATGGATGCTTCTGGGTTTCCCTTATGTCCTGTTGATGGTGTTATGGTCCTAAATAGATGAAGTCTTTATACAGTCAGTCATATGCACCACATCGCACTTATGTTATGCATATGCCCCCCTGCTCCCTGTCCCCGTGCCACCTCTCTCCCCCAGTGCCAGACTTGGGAGCTGTCAGTCAGTCACTTGCTTGCTGACTCGCTAATTTGCTCATAGTTCTATTTCCTAATGCACTCATCAAGTAACCAAGGCATGGAAAGAATGAGATGGTGAGCGCGAGAGAGAGAGAGCAAAAGAAAGAGAGAGGGATGACCAAAAAGAGGTAGAGTTCTGGAGAGAGAGAGAGAGAGAGAGAGAGAGAGAGAGAGAGAGAGAGAGAGAGAGAGCAAAAGAGAGAGAGAGGGATGACCAAAAAGAGGTAGAGTTCTGGACATGGACACAGAGAGAGAGAGAGAGAGAGAGAGAGAGAGAGAGAGAGAGAGAGAGAGAGAGAGAGAGAGAGATTTTGATTTTTAAAAAGTGACTTTTATTTTAGAAAAATACAATCATATTCAAACCACGAGCCAAGAAATAAATTGCGTAGAAAATAAAAGGTAAATCACATCAATTCTCCAGAAAAAACAAGTTGGTCATCTTTTACTGAGCACAACACTTCCCTGTAAGCCCAGATAGCACTGAATTGCTGGGTATCTTTCATTTCTTTGTAATAATTGAAATCAAGAATCATCCTGGCTTTTACCATTCTAGTAAACAGCAGCTTTACATCAGTGTCTACTGAGTCTTCTATCTTTCTTTTTCTGCTTACATATATGGCCAGTTTCGCTTGTCCCAGGATGAAATTCATCAGTTGACATTTGTCTTTCACAGTACGTTTATACACAAACCCCAGAATGAAAGTGTGCTTGGAGAAAACCTCCCCTACCTACAGTTTCTTTGTAAGGGCAAAAAATACATTTATCACTCACACCCTGACCAATAACAGAGAGAAAAGCATTAACTGCTACTATCCCATGCACAATCCTCCACTGCAAGTCAGCAACCTTCTTTGTTAATGGCGGTTTATATAAACCCCTCCAGGCAGGTCTGACATCGACTCCCAAGCCCAGATGACTTCGCCAAGGTGTGTCGACTCGGTCGTGTAGTTTACCCTTGTTTAGACATTTAACCATCATTCCATACAGTAATTTGCCTTTTGCTTCTTCTAAATTTAGAAAAGTACTTCTCTTCTCAGTAAAAAAAACCCCGAACAGTCATCAAAGCTGGGACGAATACTTAAACAAGGAAAAGGATCATCTACATTAGGCACGATCAAACCATTGCTGTATGCATTTAACAGGACGGATTCATGTCTCGTCAGACAGCGTCTCCAGTGGTCAAGCAGCCTGTTGATGATCCTCACAGAACGCACTCCCAGACCAGCCGCAAGAGCAGCTGCATTGCACAAGTCAGGTCCAGCAGTGTGCACCACCGATTCAAGGGTTAGAAAACCTGCTCTGCAAAACACTTCTGTGACTGCCGATCCTGCCCAGCAGGGTGTGTTCAGACGTCCTCCATGCGCCACAGGCTCCCTCAACAACCAGTACAGGGAGTCGCATTGCTTTGTCCTCTCTTTCACCACCATCTTCCACACTGTGAAGACACCGCGGTAGAAAGGTGGCAGGGTTTGAAACTTCACAGTCTTCAAATCCATGAGGAACAGTGAGTCATGCAGTCCCAAACCACCAAACTTCTGCAACACTGTGTGCCAGTGGTCTCCACACCAAGTCTTTCGGGCCATAAAGCAGTCTCTGGAGGAATTGAAGGCGGAACGCAGCGCCTCTACTGGCCAAATGTGCAAGTCCTTGTCCTCCTTCCTCCTTTGGGAGAAAAAGGACAGCCTGGGGAATCCAATGTAAATTATCCCAAAAAAAATCAACTAAAACAGCTTGAATTCTTGCAAGTAAATTTGGAGGGGGGTCAACACAAACTAATCTGTGCCATAATGAGGAGGATACTAGATTGTTGATTACAAGCGTCCTCCCTCTGTAAGACATGCTTGGCAGGAGCCACTTCCACCTTTTAAGCCGGCCTTCTATTTTTTCTAAAATGTTCTCCCAGTTCTTTTCTAACACAGATTCTTCACCCAAATAAACTCCCAAGTACTTTATCCCTCCTTTTTTCCAAATCAGCCCTCCCGGTAGAACTAAATTGTCAAGTGGCCTTTTCCCAACCATCACGGCTTCACTTTTTTCCCAGTTTACCTTAGCAGATGACAAACTATTGAAAAGACATACAGTGCCCTCCAAGGTATCAATATCACTCTGTTTGTTAATCATTATCATAACGTCATCTGCATATGCTGAGACCTTCACAGCTGTGGTACAACCTGGGAAAAAAACACCTGAGAGTTTTTTCCCTGAGTTTGTGAAGGAAAGGCTCAATGGAAAGGGAGTACAGCATTCCAGAGAGTGCGCATCCTTGACGTACTCCCCTCTGTACAATGAAAGGTGCAGCCAAACCACCATTAATTTTTAGTATACTCACAATGTCACGGTACAGTACCTGGATCTTGGCTATGAAACCTGGGCTGAACCCAAAGGCATTTAGCGTCTGCCACAGGTACTTGTGTTCAACCCGGTCAAAAGCCTTTTCCTGGTCTATGGAAATGAGACCAGTATCTACACCCAATGACCCAGAGAGTTCCAAAACGTGCTCAATTAGTGTGATATTGTCACTTATTAACCTGCCGGGCACACAGTAAGTCTGGTCAACATGAATGGCCTTACTCATCACCTCTCTAAGTCTAGAGGCTAAAACTTTAGAGAGGATTTTATAGTCCCCACACAGCAGAGATACAGGTCTCCAGTTCTTCAGGTCTTGTAGATCCCCCTTTTTCGGCAGCAAAGTGATAACTGCCCTTCTACAGCTCAGCGGTAGCTGTCCTCTGCACAAACTGTCCTGAAGCACCTCCAGCAAATCTTTGCCGACCACAGACCAGAAAGACTTATAAAATTCAACGGGCAGGCCATCAATGCCAGGTGCTTTACAATTGCCCAGGCTCATGAGAGCAGTGTACAGTTCATTCAGAGACAGCTCTGCATCTAACACCGCATTGGTATCACCGTCCACCTGAGGAAGCCCAGCATAAAAAGAACTGGCCAACTCTGCATCCTCCACAAATTCACTTTTAAACAGGTCGTTGTAGAAGGAGGTGGCATATCTGCGGATCTCAGGGGTTCCCGTTATTGTGGTTCCATCGCCAGAGCGTAACGAATGAATGATCTTCCTCTGACCATTCCTTCGCTCCAAACCAAAAAAAAACTGTGATGGGGCATCCATTTGAGACACATTCATGAAACGTGAACGGACCAGAGCTCCCTGTGCTGTAGTGCCCAACAGGTTGGCTAAGGCAGCCTTTTTAGCTTTAAGGGCTTCAATATGCCCTTGATTTCTTGTAGAATCCACTAAACCCTGTAACTCTACTACTTCAATCTCCAGTTCTTTAAGAGATCTGGTAATGTACTTGGTGACATTGCGAGTATACTCCTGACATAAGTGTCTTATCTTGCTCTTTCCTACATCCCACCATTGCTGTAATGAAGAAAAAGTGGTCTTGCTTTTTCCATGCAAAGCCCAAAGAAACTCAACAGCCTCTCTGAAAGTTCTATCATGTAGAAGACCAGTGTTAAAATGCCAATATGCACTCCGTACTTTAACATGCTGAATGAAAAAAGAGCACTGAACAAGACAATGGTCAGAAAAACCAACAGGAGTTATTTGACTTGATTTAAAGATACCAAAATTATGTTTGAAGCAATAAAAACGATCAAGTCTGGCCAGAGATAACAAATTATCCTTGGAGTGACTCCACGTGTACTGCCTGTCACTCTTGTAAAAACCTCTCCAAACATCCTGTAGGCCATGGGTTTCAATCAACCGCTTAAGTTTAGCAGATGAAGCGGGATGAGGCTCTAGATGGTTCCTGTCTAGTTTGGCATTTTCCGTGCAATTGAAATCACCTCCAGAAACAAAAAGAAATCGGTACAATGGTGAATTACATCACATAAGGTGTTGAGCAGTCTCATTCTCTCAACGCCCGAAACTGGGGCATAAACATTCACAAACATCAATTTCGCACCCTCATATTGTACTGTGACTTTTAGAATGTGACCATACACTATCTCTTCTACCTCAGAAGAAGAGGGACTGAAACCCTTAGAGAAAAGCACACCAACGCTGCCACTGTTAGTTAATTTGTGGCTTAGGAAGACCTCCCCAGGCCACTCCTTCTTCCAGTCACTTTCATTCACAGCGTCACTGTGAGTTTCTTGAATAAAGACCACATCCAACCCTTTCAATTCTACCAACTTGAAGAGAGAAGCTCTCTTCACATCGCTCCTGGTGCCATTTAGGTTTAAAGACCCTATCTTCAAATCAGCCATGAAAGGGAAAGAAGTTGTCTCTGCAACAAGAAAAGCACATACAAACAATATGAGGAGAACAAACTTTGTCTTAATCATCACTGATTAATTGTGCCTTGACTTTTGTCGTGATTTTCTTGAGCCGGTAAACCTCTTGGTCAGTGAAAGCCCCCTCTTCCTTCCTCAGTCGTGCCACAGACCTGACGAAAGATCTCAAATCGGGGAAGAACTGTTCGGTTTTAACCGCCCTTTGCCCTTTAGTGTCAGTTAAAAATTTCCTAATTGTCTCGAGGGGATAAAAAATGGTTTCATCCTCTTGTGATGGTGTCCACTCACTTTCCTCATCCGATGAATCATCCAACACTTTCTTGGCCTTGGCACTACCCTGCTCTTTGTCAGACATTTTCCTTTTACTGCGTTTAGCTGTTAAACCAGTCTCCTCCGTAAACATGGTGCCATCTACCAGTTCCTCACTGACCACACTTTCCACACTCTGACCACAGTTCATTTTACCTTTATCACATTTCCTTTCCTCTGCCAGCTTACATTTTTCCGGTTTCTCTCTGGTCTGGGCATTATCGGCATCATTTCGACTCGTAGCTTGGTCCTGTTCCTCACTCTGCTCCCTGTCCTGCGTGTCTGCCTCGGTCTCCTCTACTTTCTCTGCGGACTGCTGTGCACCGGGCGAGTCAGACTCGGCTTCGGGCCGCGGCGCCTCGGGCCGCGGCGCGTCGGGCTGCGACGCGTCGGGCCGCGGCGCTTCAGGCGGGTTCGAGCTGGTCTGCTGTCCGGCCTCAGGGCAAGACCGAACCACATGTCCTTCTGCACCGCAACCGAAGCATTTCATCGTCTCAGAGGTGGCAAACACGGTATAACTAAAACCGTCCACTTTGAACGTGAAAGTCAGGTTTAAATCGCCCGTGTTGTCCTTAAGGATCATGAACGCCTGTCTTCTGTGACACACAACGTGTCTTAGTTTTGGCGACTTGGACCCCAGCAGAACCAATTTAATGGGGGACACCAGCTGCCCGAAACGCGACAGCTCTGTGGCCAACACTTCGTTCTTAATGAACGGAGACGCGTTTGAAATAGTGACCTTCTTTGCCAGGTTCACCAGCGGGAGAACAGGGGTGAAAGAGTCGCGAATCACGACGCCATTTTCCACAACTTGTCCAACTTTGGCCACGTCATCTAAGAAAATGACAACAGCTTTGTTCATACGCGAAGCAGACTTCACACTTTCAAACCTGACAACCTCTCCGACAGCATAGCTGGCCTCCTCCACTGAACAGCCGACACTCGGCAATATCTTAACCGCATGACGGCGTGTCAGCTTCTCCAGCTCCGCACTACTACTGACAACGGGCATAGTGCCCGGCTGCCAACCGCACCACCAAACTACACCCCAAAAAATGTACCACCTAACAACAAACTAATCACGAAAATAGATACAGAAAAGAAAGAGAAAGCATGGAAATTTTCACTCACACCGAAGCAAAAAAACGCCGTCGCTCCGTTCACTTACTCGCACTTCCACGAGAGAGAGAGAGAGAGAGAGAGAGAGAGAGAGAGAGAGAGAGAGAGAGAGAGAGAGAGAGAGAGAGAGAGAGAGAGAGGCACACAGGCACATATGAGTGTGAAGATGGATGCTTCTGGGTTTCCCTTATGTCCTGTTGATGGTGTTATGGTCCTAAATGGATAAAGTCTTTATACAGTCAGTCATATGCACCACATCGCACTTATGTTATGCATATGCCCCCCTGCTCCCCATCCCCATGCCACCTCTCTCCCCCAGTGCCAGACTTGGGAGCGGGGGTGCCTCAGGTCTCAGAGAGGAGGAGCAGAGCTTGGGGAAGGGGGAGAGGAGCCATTTTTGACAAAGAGCCCGACAACACAAAGCCCCATTCCCTGCTTCTCCATGTGGAAAATGGAAAGAGAGCAAAAAGGAGGAGGTGAAGGAGGCAGAAAGGAGGAGGAGAGAACAGGAGGGAGTCAAGGGAGAGACAATTAGTGGGATCTGCTAATCACCAGGGCAACACTCATCTAATTGACATGTGAAATTCG